>NW_019231684.1:0-2828 GCF_002742605.1 Olea europaea var. sylvestris
ATTTCTCGAACCGTTTCCAATCAACCTGCCAAATTTCGGCCCATTCCGACACCGTCGCGACAAATGACGAAATTGCAACTGGTGCAATTTTTCTTTTTTAATTTTCGGTCCAACACTTCTTCAACTTGACATAATTAATACGGAAATTAATTATTTGGAGGCCTAAACGAAGGAATTTGGCTAAAATCCCAGATCTGGGTATGTGCCCCGACTCCAATTTTTGGGGCCGTTTCCAATCAACCAGCCAAATTTCAGCCCATTTCGACACCGTCGCGACAAACGACGAAATTGCCCCTCTTGCGGTTCTGCCTTGTTAATTTTCTGTCAAACACAACTTCAACCTGTCATAATTAATATGGAAATTAATTATTTGGAGGCCTAAATGAAGGAATTTGGCTACAATCCCGTGATCTCAGGTCTATGCCTCGAGTCCAATTTCTCGGGCCATTTCCAATCAACCTGCCAAATTTCGGCCCATTCCGACACCGTTGCGACAAATGACAAAATTACCCCTGGTGCGGTTTTTCTTTTTTAATTTTCGGTCCAACACTTCTTCAACCTGACATAATTAATACGAAAATTAATTATTTGGAGGCCTAAACGAAGGAATTTGGCTAAAATCCCATAATCCGAGTTTATGCCCCGACTCCAATTTTTGGGGCCGTTTCCAATCAACCATCCAAATTTCAGCCCATTTCAACGCCGTCGTGACATATGACAATATTGCCCTCAGTGTGGTTTTGCATTGTAAATTTTCTGTCCAACACATCTTCAACCAGACATAATTTGTACGAAAATTAATTATTTGGAGCCCTAAATGAAGGAATTTGGCTAAACTCCCGTGATCCCGATTCTGTGCCCCGAGCCCAATTTCTCGGGCCGTTTCCAATCAACCTGCCAAATTTCGGCCCATTTCGACACCGTTGCGACAAATGACGAAAATTGCCCCTGGTGCGATTTTACGTTGTAAATTTTCTATCCTACACTTCTTTAGCATGACATAAATATTACGAAAATTAATTATTCGGAGGACGGAACGAAGGAATATGGCTAAAATCCAGTGATCCCGGGTATGTGCCTCGAGTCCAATTTATCGGGCCGTTTCCAATCAACCTGCTAAATTTCGGGCCATTCCGACGTCGTCGCGACAAATGACGAAATTGCCCCTGGTGTGGTTTTACTTTGTTAATTTTCTGTCAAACAATTCTTCAGCCTAACATAATTAGTACGAAAATTAATTATTTGAAGGCCTAATCGAAGGAATTTGGCTAAAATCCCGTGATCTCGGGTTTGTGCCCCGAGTTCAATTTCAGGGACCGTTTCCAATCAACTGGCTAATTTTCGACCCATTCCGACACCGTTGCGACAAATGACGAAATTGCCCCTGGTGCGGCTTTTCTTTTTTAATTTTCTGTCCAACTCTTCTTCAACCTGATATAATTAATACGAAAATTAATTACTCGACGGCCTAAACGAAGGAATTTGGCTAAAATCCCGTGATCCTGGGTCTGTGCCCCGTTTCCTATTTCTGGGGCCGTTTCCAATCAACCTGCAAAATTTTGGCCCATTTCAACACCGTCGCGACAAATGACAAAATTGCCCCTGGTGCGGTTTTTCTTTGTTAATTTTCTGTCCAACACTTCTTCAGCCTAACATAATTAATACGGAAATTAATTATTCGGAGGCCTAAACGAAGGAATTTTGCTAAAATCCCGTGATCCCGGGTATGCACCCCGAGCCCAATTTCTCGGGCCATTTCCAATCAACCTGCCAAATTTCAGCCCATTCCGACACCGTCGCGACAAATGGCGAAATTGCCCCTGGTGCGGTTTTGCGTTGTTAATTTTCTATCCAACACATCTTCAGCCTAACATAATTAATACGGAGATTAATTATTCGAAGGCCTAAACGAAGGAATTTGGCTAAAATCCCATGATCCCGGGTATGTACCCTGAGTCCAATTTCTCGGGTCATTTCCTATCAACTTGCCAAATTTTGGCCCATTCCGACACCATCGCGACAAATGACGAAATTGCCCCTAGTACCGTTTTGCGTTGTTAATTTTCAATTCAACACACCTTCAAGCTGGCATAATTAATACGGAAATTAATTATTCGGAGGCCTAAACGAAAGAATTTGGCTAAAATCCAGTGATCTCAGGTTTATGCCCCGAGTCCAATTTCTCGATCAACCTGTCAAATTTTGGCCCATTCCGACACCATCGCGACAAATGACGAAATTGCCCCTGGTGCGATTTCGCGTTGTTAATTTTCGGTCCAACACATCTTCAACCTGTCATAATTAATACGGAAATTAATTATTTGGAGGCCTAAACGAAGGAATTTGGCTAAAATCCCGTGATCTCGGGTCTATGCCCCAAGTCCAATTTCTCGAACCGTTTCCAATCAACCTGCCAAATTTCGGCCCATTCCGACACCGTCGCGACAAATGACGAAATTGCAACTGGTACGATTTTTCTTTTTTAATTTTTAGTCCAACACTTCTTCAACTTGACATAATTAATATGGAAATTAATTATTTGGAGGCCTAAACGAAGGAATTTGGCTAAAATCCCATGATCTGGGTATGTGCCCCGACTCCAATTTCTGGGGCCGTTTCCAATCAACCAGCCAAATTTCAGCCCATTCCGACACCGTCGCGACAAACGACGAAATTGCCCCTCTTGCGATTTTGCCTTGTTAATTTTCTGTCCAACACATCTTCAACCTGTCATAATTAATATGAAAATTAATTATTTGGAGGCCTAAATGAAGGAATTTGGCTACAATCCCGTGATCTCAGGTCTATGCCTCGAGTCCAATTTCTCG
>NW_019231685.1:0-2828 GCF_002742605.1 Olea europaea var. sylvestris
TTGCACGAATCCCAATGTTTTCAAAACTCCACTCTACGCATTGAATCAAGGTCAGGGACCATTACCAATGATTCCAGAAGGGCGGAAATCCCTAAACGCCAAACCCTAAACCAAAATCAAACCCTAAACCGCACTTTCTCTCTCTATCCCAGAACGCTCTCCCTTCTCTCTAAAATGGGAGACGAATCACAAACCTTCAAAAATCTTGATCCACCACCCGACATACCACCTTTACCCGGTGGATTTCAACCCCAAACAATCCAAAATCTTCCAGCACTTCAAGCTACAGTGGTTTTGGAAGCAATAGAAGCTGATTTATATGAAAATGTCGATGGCACGAATCCTAATGTTCTCAAAACTCCACTCTACGCATTGAATCAGGGTCTGGGACGATCACCAATGATTCTAGAAGGGCCGCAATCCCTAAACCCCAAACCCTAAACCCTAAACCAAAACCGTATCCTAAACCGCACTTTCTCTCTTTAGCCCAAAACGCTCTCCCTTCTCTCTACAATGGGAGACAAATCACAATCCTTCAAAAATCTTGATCCACCACCCGACATACCACCTTTACCCGGTGGATTTCAACCCCAAACAATCCAAAATCTTCCAGCACTTCAAGCTACAGTGGTTTTGGAAGCAATAGAAGCTGATTTATATGAAAATGTCGATGGCACGAATCCTAATGTTCTCAAAACTCCACTCTACGCATTGAATCAGGGTCTGGGACCATCGCCAATGATTCCTAAAGGACCAAAATCCCAAAACCCCAGACCCCAGACCCCAAACCCTAAACCCTAAACCAAAACAAAATCCTAAACCGCACTTTCTCTCTCTAGCCCAAAACGCTCTCCCTTCTCTCTAAAATGGGAGACAAATCACAATCCTTCAAAAATCTTGATCCACCACCCGACATACCACTTTTACCCGGTGGATTTCAACCCCAAACAACCCAAAATCTTCCAGCACTTCACGCTACAATGGTTTTGGAAGCAGTAGAATCAGATTTATATGAAAATGTTGATGGCACGAATCCCAATGTTGTCGAAACTCCAATCTACGCATTGAATAAGGGTCTGGGACCATCACCAATGCCTCCAGAAGGGTCGAAATCCCTAAACCCTAAACCATAAACCCCAAACCCTAAAACCTAAACCAAAACCAAACCCTAAACCGCACTTTCTCTCTTTAGCCAAAACGCTCTCCCTTCTCTCTAGAATGGGAGACAAATCACAAACCTTCAAAAATCTTGATCCACCACCCGACATACCACTTTTACCCGGTGGATTTCAACCCCAAACAACCAAAAATCATCCAGTACTCCAAGCCACAATGGTTTTGGAAGCAATAGAATCAGATTTATATGAAAACATTGATGGTACGAATCCCAATGTTTTCAAAACTCCACTCTACGCATTGAATCAGGGTCTGGGACGATCACCAATGATTCCCGAAGGGCCGAAATCCTTAAACCCCAAACCCCAAACCCTAAACCCAAAGCCAAAACCAAACCCTAAACCGCACTTTCTCTCTCTAGCCAAAACGCTCCCCCTTCTCTCTAGAATGGGAGACAAATTACAAACCTTCAGAAATATTGATCCACCACCCGACATACCACCTTTACCCGGTGGATTTCAACCCCAAACAACCCAAAATCTTCCAGCACCTCAAGCTACAGTGGTTTTGGAAGCAATAGAATCTGATTTATATGAAAATGTCGATGGCACGAATCCTAATGTTCTCAAAACTCCACTCCACGCATTGAATCGGGTCTGGGACCATCGCCAATGATTCCTGAAGGACCAAAATCCCAAAACCCCAAACCCCAGACGCCAGACCCTAAACCCTAAACCAAAACCAAATCCTAAACCGCACTTTCTCTCTCTAGCCCAAAACGCTCCCCCTTCTCTCTAAAATGGGAGACAAATCACAATCCTTCAAAAATCTTGATCCACTACCCGACATACCACCTTTACCCAATGGATTTCAACCCCAAACAACCCAAAATCTTCCAGCACTTCGCGCCACAATGGTTTTGGAAGCAGTAGAATCAGATTTATATGAAAATGTTGATGATACGAATCCCAATGTTGTCGAAACTCCAATCTACCCATTGAATCAGGGTCTAGGACCATTACCAATGACTCCAGAAGGGTCGAAATTCCTAAACCCTAAACCATAAACCCCAAACCCTGAAACCTAAACCAAAGCCAAACCCTAAACCACACTTTCTCTCTCTAGCCCAAAACACTCTCCCTTCTCTCTAGAATGCGAGACAAATCATAAACCTTCAAAAATCTTGATCCACCATCCAACATACCACCTTTACGCGGTGGATTTCATCCCCAACCAACCAAAAATCTTCCACCACTTCAAGCCACATTGGTTTTGGAAGCAATAGAATCAGATGTATATGAAAAAGTTGATTGCACGAATCCCAATGTTTTCAAAACTCCACTCTATGCATTGAATCAAGGTCAGGGACCATTACCAATAATTCCAGAAGGGCCGCAATCCCTAAACCCCAAACCCTAAACCAAAACCAAACCCTCAACCGCACTTTCTCTCTCTAGCCCAAAACGCTCTCCCTTCTCTCTAAAATGGGAGACAAATCACAAATCTTCAAAAATCTTGATCCAGCACCCGACATACCACCTTTACCCGGTGGATTTCAACCCGAACAACCCAAAATCTTCCAGTACTTCAAGCTACAGTGGTTTCGGAAGCAATAGAATCTGATTTATGTGAAAATGTCGATGGCACGAATCCTAATGTTCTCAAAACTCCACTCTACTCATTGAATCAGGGTCTGGGACCATCGCCAATGA
>NW_019231686.1:0-2828 GCF_002742605.1 Olea europaea var. sylvestris
AACCACTTTTCATTGGCTCGATTCCAATTGAATTAGACTAGCAATTTGCCAAAGACGAACAAACTCGATGTTATCATGAAATCAAAAGCCACGTTTCATTGGCTCGATTCTAATTGAATTAGACAAGCAATTCGTCAAAAATGAACAAACCCGAAGTTATCATGAAATTAAAACCATTTTTCATTGGCTCGATTCCAATCGAATTAGAATGGCAACTCGCCTAAAACGAACAAACTCGAAGTTATCATGAAATCGAAAGCCGCTTTTCATTGGCTCGATTCCAATCGAATTAGACTAGCAATTTGCAAAAGACAAACAAACCCGATGTTATCATGAAATCGAAAACCACTTTTCATTGGCTTGATTCTAATTGAATTAGACAAGCAATTCGTCAAAAATGAACAAACCCGAAGTTATCATGAAATCAAAATCCACTTTTTATTGGCTTGATTTCAATCGAATTAGACTAGCAATTTGCAAAAGACAAACAAACCCGATGTTATCATGAAATCAAAAATCACTTTTCATCTGCTCGATTCCAATCGAATTAGACTAGCATTTCTCAAAAAATAAACAAGCCCACAGTTATCATGAAATCGAAAGCCACTTCTCATTGGCTCGATTCCAACCGATTTAGACTAGCAATTCGCCAAAATGAACTAACCTGAAGTTATCTTGAAATCAAAACAACTTTTCACTAGCTCAATTCCAATAGAATTAGACTAGCAATTAGTCGAAAACGATGAAACCCGAAGTTATCATGAAATCAAAAACAACTTTTCATTGGCTTGATTCCAATCGAATTAGACAAGCAATTTCCGAAAACGAACAAACCCGAAGTTATCATGAAATCAAAAACCACTTTTCAATGGCTAGATTTCAATCGAATTAGACAAGAAATTTGCCAAAGACGAACAAACCCAAAGTTATCATGAAATCAAAAACCACTTTTCATTGGCTTGATTTCAATCAAATTAGACTAGCAATTTGCCAAAGACGAACAAACCCGAAGTTATCATGAAATCAAAAACCACTTTTCATTGGCTCAATTCCAATCGAATTAAACTAGCAATTTGCCAAAGTCGAACAAACCCGATGTTATCATGAAATCAAAAACCACTTTTCATTGGCTCGCTTCCAATCGAATTAGACTAGCATTTCTCAAAAAATGAACAAACCCAAAGTTCATATGAAATCGAAGCCACTTTTCATTTGCTCAATTCCAATCGAAATACAATTCGCCAAAAATGAACAAACCCGAAGTTATCATGAAATCAAGACCACTTTTCATTAGCTCAATTCCAATTGAATTAGACTAGCAATTAGCCGAAACCAATCAAACCCGAAGTTATCATGAAATCGAAAGCCACTTTTCATTGGCTCGCTTCCAATCGAATTAGACTAGCATTTCTCAAAAAATGAACAAACCTGAAATTATCATGAAATCAAGACCACTTTTCATTAGCTCAATTCTAATTGAATTAGACTAGCAATTCACCAAAAATGAACAAACCTGAAATTATCATGAAATCAAGACCACTTTTCATTAGCTCAATTCTAATTGAATTAGACTAGCAATTTGCCAAAGATGAACATACTCGACGTTATCATGTAATCAAAAACCACTTTTCATAGGCTCGATTCCAATTGAATTAGACTAGCAATTAGCCGAAACCAATCAAACCCGAAGTTATCATGAAATCAAAAACCACTTTTCATTGGCTCGATTCCAATTGAATTACCCGAAGTTATCATGAAATCGAAAGCCACTTTTCATTGGCTCGATTCCAATCGAATTAGACTAGCAATTCACCGAAAACGAACAAACCCGAAGTTATCATGAAATCAAAACTACTTTTCATTAGCTCGATTCCAATCGAATTAGACTAGCAACTCGCCTAAAATGAGCAAATCCAAAGTTATCATAAAAATGAAAACAACTTTTCATTGGCTCGATTCCAATCGAATTAGACAAGCATTTCTCAAAAAAACGAACAAACCCGAACTTATCATGAAATCGAAAGCAACTTTTCATCGGCTCAATTTCAATCTAATTAGACTAGCAATTGGACAAAAATGAACAAACCCAAAGTTATCATGAAATCAAAACCACTTTTCATTAGCTCAATTCCAATCGAATTTGTCTAGCAATTAGCCAAAAACGATCAAACCCGAAGTTAACATGAAATCAAAAGCCACTTTTCATTGGCTCGATTCCAATCGAATCAGACTAGCAACTCGTCTAAAACGAACAAACTCAAAGTTATCATGAAATCGAAAGCCACTTTTCGTTGGCTCGATTCCAATCGAATTTGACTAACAATTCGCCAAAAACGAACAAACCCAAAGTTATCTTGAAATCAAAACCACTTTTCATTGGCTCGATGCCAATCGAATTAGACTAGCAACTCTCCAAAAACGAACGAACCCGAAGTTATCATGAAAACGAAAACCACTTTACAATGGCTCGATTTCAATCGAATTAGACTAGCAACTCGCCTAAAATGAACAAACCCGGCTTTATCATGAAATCGAAAGCCACTTTTCGCTGGCTTGATTCCAATCGAATTAGACTAGCTATTCGCCAAAAATGAACAAACCCGTAATTCTCATGAAATCAAATCCACTTTTCATTAGCTCGATTTCAATCAAATTAGACTAGCAATTTGCCAAAGACGAACAAACCCGATGTTATCATGAAATCAAAAACCACTTTCCATTGGCTCGATCCCAATCGAATAAGAGTAGCATTTCTCAAAAAATGAACAAACCCGAAGTTATCATCGAATCAAAAGCCACTTTTCATTGGCTCGATTCCAATCGAATTA
>NW_019231687.1:0-2827 GCF_002742605.1 Olea europaea var. sylvestris
ACACAGTCGCGAAAAATGAGGAAATTGACCCCAGCGCGATTTTTATTTCCGATCAACCTGCCAAATTTAAGCCCATTCCGACATAGTCGCGAAAAATGACTAAATTGCCCCTGGCGCGATTTTTGTTTCCGATCAACCTGTCAAATTTTTGCCCATTCCGACACAGTCGAGTAAAATGACGAAATTGCACCCGGCGAGATTTTTATTTCCGATCAACCTGCCAAATTTAAGCCCATTCCGACACAGTTGCGAAAAATGACGAAATTGCCCCGGCACGGTTTTTGTTTCCGATCTACCTGTCAAATTTTTGCCCAGTCCGACACAGTCGAGAAAAATGACGAAATTGCCCCCGGCGCGATTTTTATTTCCGATCAACCTGCCGAATCTAAGCCCATTCCGACACAGTCGCGTAAAATGATGAAATTTACCCCTGCGCGATTTTTATTTCCGATCAACCAGTCAAATTTTAGCTCATTTCGACACAGTCGCGAAAAATGACGAAATTGCCCCGGTACGGTTTTTGTTTCCGATCTACCTGTCAAATTTTCGCCCAGTCCGACACAGTCGAGAAAAATGGCGAAATTGCCCCCAGCGCGCTTTCATTTCCGATCAACCTGCCAAATTTAAGCCCATTCCGACATAGTCGAGTAAAATGATGAAATTTACCCCTGCGCGATTTTTATTTCCGATCAACCAGGCAAATTTAAGCCCATTACGAAACAGTCGCGAAAAATGACGAAATTGCCCCGGCACGGGTTTTGTTTTCGATCTACCTGTCAAATTTTCGCCGAGTCCGACACCGTCGAGAAAAATGGCGAAATGGCCCCCAGCGCGCTTTCATTTCCGATCAACCTACCAAATTTAAGCCCATTCCGACATAGTCGCGTAAAATGATGAAATTTACCCCTGCGCGATTTTTATTTCCGATCAACCGGCCAAATTTAAGCCCATTCCGACACAGTCGTGAAAAATGACAAAATTGCCCCGACGCGAATTTTATTTCCGATCAACCGGCCAAATTTAAGCCCATTCCGACACAGCCGGGAAAAATGAAGAAATTGCCCCCCGAGTGATTTTTATTTCCGATCAACCGGTCAAATTTTAGCCCATTCCGACACAGTCGCGAAAAATGACGAAATTGTCCCCGGCGCGATTTTTATTTCCGATCAACCTGCCAAATTTAAGCCCATTCCGACACAGTCGCTTAAAATGACGAAATTGCCCCCGGCGCGATTTTTATTTCCGATCAACCTGCCAAATTTAAGCCCATTCCGACACAGTCGCGTAAAATGACGAAATTGCCCCCTGAACGATTTTTATTTCCGATCAACCTGCCAAATTTAAGCCCATTCCGACACAGTCGCGAAAAATGACGAAATTGCCCCGGCACGGTTTTTGTTTCCGATCTACCTGTCAAATTTTTGCCCAGCCCGACACAGTCGAGAAAAATGACTAAATTGCCCCCCGCGCTTTCATTTCCGATCAACCTACCAAATTTAAGACCATTCCGACATAGTCGCGTAAAATGATGAAATTTACCCCTGCGCGATTTTTATTTCCGATCAACCAGGCAAATTTAAGCCCATTATGAAACAGTCGCGAAAAATGATGAAATTGGGCCGGCGCGGTTTTTGTTTCTGATCCTTCTATCAAATTTCAGCCCATTCCGACACAGTCGTGAAAAATGACAAAATTGCCCCGACGCGATTTTTATTTCCGATCAACCAGTCAAATTTAAGCCCATTCCGACACAGTCGCGAAAAATGAAGAAATTGCCCCCCGAGTGATTTTTATTTCCGATCAACCGGTCAAATTTTAGCCCATTCCGACACAGTCGCGAAAAATGACGAAATTGACCCCGCGCGATTTTTATTTCCGATCAACCTGCCAAATTTTAGCCCATTTCGACACAGTCGCGAAAAATGACGAAATTGCCCCCGGCGCGATTTTTATTTCCAAACAACCAGTCAAATTTTAGCCCATTCCGACACAGTCGCGAAAAATGAGGAAATTTACCCCAGCGCGATTTTTATTACCGATCAACCTGCCAAATTTCAGCCCATTCCGACACAGTCGCGACAAATGACGAAATTGCTCCCGGAGCGATTTTTATTTCCGATCAACCTGCCAAATTTAAGCCCATTCCGACACAGTCCCTTAAAATGACGAAATTGCCCCCGGCGCGATTTTTATTTCCGATCAACCTGCCAAATTTAAGCCCAATTCGACACAGTCGCGTAAAATGACGAAATTGCCCCCTGAGCGATTTTTATTTCTGATGAACCGGTCAAATTTTAGCCCATTCCGACACGGTCGCGGAAAATGACGAAATTGCCCCGGCGCGGTTTTTGTTTCCGATCTACCGGTCAAATTTTTGCCCAGTCCGACACAGTCGAGAAAAATAACGAAATTGCCCCCGGCGCGATTTTTATTTCCGATCAACCTGCCAAATTTAAGCCCATTCCGACACAGTTGCGAAAAATGACGAAATTGCCCCGGCACGGTTTTTGTTTCCGATCTACCGGTCAAATTTTTGCCCAGTCCGACACAGTCGAGAAAAATAACGAAATTGCCCCCGGCGCGATTTTTATTTCCGATCAACCTGCCAAATTTAAGCCCATTCCGACACAGTCGCGAAAAATGACGAAATTGCCCCCGGCGCAATTTTTGTTTCCGATCAACCTATCAAATTTTTGCCCATTCGGACACAGTCGAGTAAAATGACGAAATTGCACCCGGCACGATTTTTGTTTCCGATCAACCTGCCAAATTTAAGCCCAGTCCGACACAGTCGCGTAAAATGACGAAATTGCCCCCTGAGCGATTT
>NW_019231688.1:0-2827 GCF_002742605.1 Olea europaea var. sylvestris
GCAACATCATGACAATATTTAGGAAGTGTCCTCATTAGATGATATATACTTTCCACCTCACATATACGCTGTCCCAAATGTATTACTTCTCGATGCATCGCTTCGAGATATTTTATGTGTTGTACTAGGTCATGTCGTGGATCCAGTTCATAATTTCTATAAGCATGTAATTTTTCAATATGTTCCATAACCCGTGCTCTACTAGCTTTTCCTCTAAAAATGCTAAAAGTACGCGTTGATCTAGCCAAATCTGATCAGGCACAAAAATTGGAAACTAGTCACAATGAATCGCTTAATCTAATCAAGATCTACCGCTCATGAATATATAGAAAATGTGATCTATCAAATACTTTCTAAGTATTTTTTATTTTGAAAAAATGAGAGCACAAAAAAAAGTCCCACTAGAGAAATACCACTTAACAAAAATATTCAGAATATAATCAAGTTCAAAAATTATATATTTAAATATTTGTGATTATCTGCAAATTATTTTAATTGCATAAAAAATCAAGAATATTTGAGGGACCAATTTGCAATCTTTTAAATTGAATTTGGAATAATCAATTTCGAAAAAAAATCATTTTGGGACCAACATACAACTTTTTAAATTGGTATTGGAATAAACAACATTCAAAAGTGTCAGGACTAACATGTGCCTTTTGTAATATTTAAGGGACCAACATGCAATTTTCCAAATTGCTTTTGGAATATTCAACAATGAAAAGCGTGGGGACTAACTTGCAATTTTTAAATTGCACTTGCAATAGTTGATGGACCGACATGCAATTTTTTAAAATGGAATTTGGAATTCCCACTCCACTGCAACAATTTCATTTCAATTGTCTTTTTTCTTCGAGTACTGCTCGTCTTCCCAAAAAAACAATTTTTCCAGATTTCTATCAAAATTTCGAAAGGCCGTAACATCTTCAATTCAAGGCCAAAAATTATGTTCTTTATACCGTTGGAAAGGTATCGAGAAGACCTATCCAACAATATAAAATGGGTAGCATGAAACTTAACGTGCAAGAAATTATCACACGATGAATTTTCAATTTTCAAAACTAGAGTTCGATTTTTCTCCTAGAACACAAATCCAAACGAAGTGAAATTTTTCAGACATATTCTCCACAATATCATGATTATACATTATAAATTGCATGAATTTATATAAAATATATCAAAAGTTGTCATTAACAAAATTCAAACTTTGAAAGAAAAATGGAGTTCATGCATTTCAATCATTCTAAAACATTTTAAGCATATGTTTAAGCAAGAAAACAACCCACTTAGGCTCCGATACAAATGTAAAATGTGATGCATGCTTATAACCGAGTTCTAAGTAGTGATACTTACTTGAAATCACAAATCGAGGTTGCATTACTTGCCTTTGATTTGTTTGTTTTTATACAGTCTTGTACCTGCTTTTTGGTCAAAAATTCGATCACAAATGAAGGAATTTGATAGCCACGATCTAAGAGCCAAATTTGAGATGTTATTATTCCAAAATCAAGCCACAACACTCATATTATTTTCTCTCATTCTGGAAATCCGAGTTTCACCATATTTATTTCAGTTTTTTGGTGGAAAGGAAGTTATATGGAAGAAGTTGACTAAGGTAGGTTAAGTTTGAAATTTAATTTTCAACTCCTCTTTCCAAAATTCATCCCTATGCAAATCGAGTCGAGTCAACCCACATGGACGGCCCATTTTCTTCCAACACTGACAAATTAACAAGTTTTGCAAATTTGTTCAACAAATAACTAACTAATCAACGTAAATACAATTTGAAATAGTTTAATAAAGCTTTTATATCCTTGATTTAGTATCATTTTCTTTGATTCTTTATATTTCATCGGTTATCCAATGACATTTGTATTATATTATATTTAGAAAATTAATTAAATTTCATAATTTTAAAAATGCAGTAAAGTTGGCATCAAAAGTTCAAAATTTAGATTGATTTTAAAGTTCTTTTTTGTAGTAAATATTTTATAATTTTAATTCATTCATTTTCTCTTAAATGAGAAATCATTTCTCTTATGCGTAAGATAATATCACTTCATACAATGAAATAAAAAGTAACTTTCTTTTGTTTTCATTTGTATTATAATTAAGGAACGAGACAAAAATAAATATATCTAGCATAAGAGATAAGAGTGGAATTGTAAATTTACGTCAATGGGGAATATTTATGTAGTTCTTATAAGGGTAATTATATTACAACTGTGAATTTTGTTAGCTACACCACAATTTCAAGTAGGATAATTATATTACCATCATAAAATGGACTTGCTACACTACGTTATGTCTACACCGCAATTAAAACATACCTTTACTAAATATGCAATAACAAATTTACAATTATAAATCTAATTTTATTGTAATTATAGTTGTATTTATGAATGACTTTTGTAATCCTGCAGCCTTGATCATATGACTGTCGTATCCCTTATACCCATAACTTTTTCCTTATAAATACGGGATTTTGGCTATTAATTAAACAAAGATTTATTGACTTCTCTTTTTTTTTTCCCGCACTAGTTTATAGCATGATATAAGCACGATTATCTCAAAATCAAAGTACATTAGTTAGAAAGTAGTAATTTTAATAAATATAATTATCTATCACGTGCACCAAAATTAATTTAATAACATATGAATTCTTTCGATGTACATATGTATCATAAGGAGGTTGCTCTTCTTCTTTGCTTTTGTTGGTATATATATTAATTCTAATTCATGTATATATATATGTGTAATCTGTACACATATTAATTCATGATTTATTATGTAAATTCATGTGTTTACCATTAATTCATGTATTTTG
>NW_019231689.1:0-2827 GCF_002742605.1 Olea europaea var. sylvestris
TTTTTTTTATTTTTTTGATCACTCTAGTACAAATAATAGAGATCTCATCGATCAACCTTGGAGTATGTGGGCATATATTGACACATTTATTAATCGAGGAAGTCATGGGAGGTAGTGCTCCTGAAGGCTTGATGAAAGGCCGTTGAGTGATCAACAACTCTAAGTATGATCACAGATAAGAGATTAGTGTTATTTGAAGTGTGTCATCGGGCCTAACATTAACTTTCTGATCCTCCTCCATTCTTATAAGAAATCTAGAAACCCTAGGACACTAGTCCCATGTTTCCGTAACCATTTTTTTTTTGCGGTAGCCTAATATCTGCATAAATGGAGGAAAAATGTTAAATGTACATCTTTAGAGGATTATCAGTCAGGGTATACACCTAGCATTATTCTAAATGGAGGTTTCCCTAGGTGGAAAAAAAAAAAAAAAGAAGGTAACCAACTTTTTTGTATAGTGTGTGGTCTTTTATATGAACTTCACCCCAAAATCTCTCTTAAGGGCTACCAATTTACTCTCGCGACGAAATGGATAAAGTCAAGGAGCTGGAAATGAAAATTTGAATAAAAAAAAAAATTTGAACCCCACAGCGCACCATCCCGACGAAGCAATGTGCAATTTTGGGACAAGGTGTGTACGAGGAATCCCACTTAGGGGGTGTTTGAGAGTGATTTCCACCTCCAAAAAATTGATTTTTTGATTGTTATTTCACTATTTCAGTCGTAAGTTTTGACTTTTTCTTTTACGGGTGGCCCCCCCTTTCTCCTATAGGTCAAAAAATTAATTCTCAAAATCCTTATCGATCAAAGCCTTAATAAAATTACGATGTGTTTTGATTGATAACATGTAAGGAAAATAAATTTTAAACAATTTAATTGCTGAGAAATTATTTACATGAAAATTGTTAATTAAATATTTTTGATTAATTTTATTTTTAACCTAAAAAAAAGTTATACATGTCCATTTTTAATTGGTGGATAGATGAGAAAGAGTGGATATATAAAAGAGAAAAAGAGGCCAAATTACCTATGAAATAAAAGCCCACTTCCCAAAAGAAAATATTTTTATTGTTTAAAAAAAAATATGGTCATATGACCAAAAATAAGAAAATATTTTTCATGAAAAAATATTAAACGAATAGCACAAAAGTAAAATTTTGGATGAACAATATTGACAATTAAACGAACTCGTAGTCTATCATAACATCTGATTACTTAACCCTCGTTTGATTCCTATTATTCTAAAAATTCATTTTTTTCAAAACCCATTTTCAACTACACATTTTTCAATAAAATAATATTACACATAAATCTAATTTTTTTAAAATTTTTTATCACACATTATCCATCAATTTATTATTCAAACTGCATTATTTCCCTTAAAATGGGAATCAAACAAGGGCTTAATTAAATATGCATTTAGCCCCATTTTTTAAGAATGAATACATTTTAAATAGTAGATTGATAGAGGATGTATGATTAAAAATTAAGAAAAAGTTTTAAAATTACATGTAATATTATTTTTATTGAAAAATATATTGTTAAAAATAAATTTTGAAAAAAAACGAATTCTTAAAAGAATGAGACTCAAATAAGGACTTAATAATTAATTATTTTGCTAAAGTATAACAAAACCCCTAATTGCAAAAATATCAAATTCCACCCACAGCCACATGGCCTTGTCATAATTTAACCTTTAATAAAACCCGTTGAGGTATTCTAGATCCTTCCATTGCCCAGACCCTTTGTCCACATATATACGCATCACTTCAAGAACTGCTTTTTCTCCCTTTCTTCCACAATAATTTCGTCCAAAAAAAATAAAAAATAAAAAAAAAAATTCATAAAGAAAGGAAAACTAGAATGGATTCATCAGAATCACATGTGGAGTCGGAATCGGAATCACTCGACATAGATTTCATCGAAGATCTAAGCAGTAGAGCCGGCGCCACCGCCTTACTCCTCCCTCGGATCATCCGCCTGGCCACCGCCGCCTCCAACACCTCCGCCACCCGGGAAATCGCGGTGTTTGTAAACCAAGCCAGGGGCTCCGTAACCCTGATTGAAGGCTCCGTCGACGTTGAGTCGATCCTCCGCGAAATCCCGTCCAAAGAAGGACCTTTACCCGCATCAAAGGCTTCAATAGAGTCTTTGCCGGTTGTGAAAGTGACTGAACCGGATTTGGAGTGCTCGATTTGCTTGGAGGAGTTCGAGGTCGACGGAGAAGTCAAAGAGATGCCTTGCAAGCATAAATTTCATTCAGGTTGTATCGATAAATGGTTAGGGCTACATGGATCATGCCCGGTTTGTCGGTACAAGATGCCGGTGGAGGATAAGAAGGAAGGTGAATCTGGTGAGGATGAATTAAGGAGAGGAGGCGGCGGACTGAGAATTCACGTGTTTCTAGCACGCGGCAGTGAGACGAGGGAGGAGGATGCGGATTCGGATCTTAATACGGAGTCGGGTCAGGGTGACGGGGAATCGGGGGATGAGAATCCGGGTTCTGAAACTGGGATTGATGATTTGCCAGCTCAACAAATGGATACAGATTGATGTATTTAGTGTACATAAGTACAGATGGTTTGAATTATCAAATGAAAGGAACTTTTTTTCGTGTTCTTAAATTCTTTAAGTTTTAAGATTTATTTGTTATTTAGGGTATGTTTGTCAAATAAGCCCGGGGCTTATAGGTCATGGGTCCTACACAAAAATTCATACAAGGTGGATCCCACACAAATTAAGATCATGCTAGATAATTATTATTGTCGAAAAAAGAGTTTTGAATAGTGATTTTTAAGAGAATATGTGGTTAAAAAATAGGAAAAAA
>NW_019231690.1:0-2827 GCF_002742605.1 Olea europaea var. sylvestris
TATTACATTATTCATTTAATTGAAAATATCACATGTGACTGCCTAAAATTGTGCTCCAGTATCGATAGCATTATTCTTTTTGTTACCTCTCCATGAGATGCAATTCGTATGAGGTTTGCTCACAAATCATCACCAAGGCCATCCCAGCTTAGGGAATAGTGCTATTTCATTGGGGTCTCATCGTCGAAGCCAAGAGCATCAACCAAATCCGTTCCCATGAGAAATTTCAAATGGAAGCCACCTCCTTTTGACACTTTCAAACTCAATGTTTGACGCTTCAGTGTAGGAATTGAAAAAGATTGAGTTTTCTACCAAAATTTTATCAAACCTTTCACAAATATATATAAATCCTCCATGTTGAAATCAAAGAGAAAATTAGAATCGAAAGCATACCTTGATCCATAGATGTGATTGCTTAAACGGGTTATGATCTTCCAATTAATACGCAAGTTTTAATAAAATTCTTCTTTGTTAGTAGGAATGCAGAGAGATAGAATCTCACGTTCAATTGGGAACCATGACCCATGATAAATAATTGCATTAAGCAGTTATTATCTTTCAGTTATCTTAAATTGACCCCTCATCAATTTAAAATAACTCTTCTGGTCTCTACACTTTATTTCCATGACATTTAATACCCATTAGTCAAAAATTAATTTTAATGGGTCACTTTATTGACTAAGCTTTAAAATAATACAACACATTTAATATAAATACATGTGTGGCCCCATACATAGGAATATTTTCTCCAACAATCTCCCACTAAACCATAAACGTAATTTTACAAATGTGCATAGCCTTATGAGCTCAAAATTTTGTTATCACTATTAAGGTATTTCCAAACAATCTTGTCCATTAGTTGTATTGATGTAGGATCAAACGGACTTTCGTCACGTTTAATGTGACTGAATTCAACAATGGTCACGTATGCCCATACAACCAAATGACATAGATCAATCATGGGTGTGTAGCATTGAAATTACATGTTATGTGATCCAAACATGTCTATTTCCAACTGTTTCAACCTTATTTCTTAAGTGAGATCAATACTGAACATAATAACAGATTGGAATAAACATAATACTTTATTTCTGTACAGAAAAATATCCAAGTACACAAATGTGTCCAAAAACTAACCACAAAGCAATGAGAATACAAACTCCCACTAAAATATGATATCATCAAGAAACACTACACTCATACGAGCAATGTACTCATGGAAAACCTTGGGTTGCAATCCCTTAGTAATCTCATGGAGCTGGTCCCAAAGTGCACTATAGAAATCTGTCCACTTTGTACTCTTTCCTTCGTAACCAGGAACTTAATATCAATGTGTTTTGACTTAAATGAGCTCTTATTGTTATAGGAATACAGAACTGCTAAGTTATTATCACATTATAAATTTAGCAGTCTTTCTATGCCATTCACAATGCGCAGCCTAGTGACAATATTTCGCAGCCAAATACCATGGTTGGATGCCTCATAACATGCTACAAATTCTGCTGTCATTGTAGAAGAAGCTATGAGTGTCTACTTAACACTCTTCTAGGATATAGCTCCTCCATCTAACAGATAGATATAACCTGATGTAGATCTCCTACTGTCTTGGCATTTAACAAAATTAGAATTGGAGTACCCAATGATCTCTAGCTTATCCAATTGGCTATATGTGAGCATGTAATCATTTGTTCTCTTTAAATACCTCATAATCCTTTTAGCTGTCTTTTGATGATCCATCCTAGGATTGCTTAAATATCTGCCTAGCTTTCCAACAATGAATGCTATGTCTGGATGTGTACAAACTTGATCATACATTAGAGTCCCAATTGCTAATGCATAGTGAATCTTCTGCATTTTCTTAATTTCAAGGTCATTTTGCGGGCAGTGTTTGAGACTAAATTTGCCTCCCTTAGCAACAAGGGTGTTACCTAGATCACAGTCTTGTATGCCTCCCTTAGCAATCTCGATGTATCTAAATCCCTAATACAAAAGAGGCATCACCAAAATCTTTCATCTCAAAATTGCTTGATAAAAATCTCTTGATTTCATGCAACATACCTATATCATTAGTAGCAAGCAGTATGTCATTAACATACAAAATCAGAAAAATATGATTTTTCCTACTAAACTTGTTATACACACAATCATCAATGGCATTCATCTCAAAACCAAATGAGATAATTACTTGATGAAATTTGTAGTACCATTGAAGTGAAACTTGTTTGAGCCCATAGATAGATTTCTTTAATTTGCAAATCATATTCTTTCAATCTCCTGACACGAAGTTTTCTGGTTGCATCATATAGATCGTCTCATCAATGTCACCATTGAGAAACTCTATCTTAACATCCATCTGATGTAACTCAAGGTCATAGTGTGCAACAAGTGCCATAATTGTCCTAAAAGAGCCTTTCATTGAAATTGTAGAGAAAGTCTCTTTGAAATTGATGCCTTCCTTTTCGATAAAGCCTTTAGCCACAAGACGAGCCTTATATCTTTCCACATTACCTTTTGAATCCCTTTTGATTTTAAAAATCCGTTTGTAACCAATGGACTTCACACCTTTGAGTAACAAGACAAGATCCCAAACTTTATTGTCTTGCATAGACTTATACTTCTCATTCATGGCATCAATTTACTTTTGAGAGTTAGAACCGTACATGTCACGATGGAGATTGATTGGATCATCTTCCACCATTCCATTATTTTCCTCATGTTCTTGGAGAAATGCTATAAAATCATCTGCAATAGCTTTTTTCCTTTCTCTCATGGATCTCTTTAATGGTATTGGTTCTTGAGGTTGTTAAGTTTGTACTTCTGGAATCAT
>NW_019231691.1:0-23591 GCF_002742605.1 Olea europaea var. sylvestris
TCCAGTGTATATATACTTCTGCTCGGTGCTGCAAGTCAGTGCAGAGATTGAAATATGAAGTCAATATTTGAAAGCACAGGGAGTAGGAAGTTGGAAGCAAATCCCTAGACAATCAAAATAAGCTTCTAAAATCATACTACCAGGAACACCAGAAAAGGCAGTTCCATGACAGTTTTTGAGCAAACAATTCAACATCTAACTTGCCTATTGATATGTATAGACCATTCAATGGCGCAAACCAGCAAATGAAACCACTGCCAAAAAATGGCAGTTCTATATTAGGTTTAGACATGAAATTAAATCCTTCACCACCACATCAGTTCATGTCTGTCCAATCCATTGTTACATCTGCTGAAACATTCAATGAGATCACATCCCTGTCAACTAAATGAAATCATGGTGATGTTGGTCTATACATCTCTCTTCTGATGTGTTGTGCTGGGAATGTATCTTCTATAATCACGAGCCCTGATTGACAACATTATTCCCTCAAATCAAGATCTTAGCTTCGACTTTAGAAGGATTTGACCACAAGGGGAATTGCTTAAACGTCAGCCATCAGGTAAGAAAATTGTGAGTAATCAGATATTACTCCTGCAAATTATGTAGGTATATCTATTGGCAAGATGTTAACGGTACAGACCATTTCACTATTTTTTTTACCCATTGACCACAGGCTATCCTATAAATGGCACAAAAGTAGGTGATAATAGTGTACCAAGTTTTCAACTTTAAGTGAAGTTAACATTTCGGTAGTAGCGCTAAAATTCACTTCATGAAAACACAAGTAAACGACATGTATACAAGATAACTAGATAAGCACATTAACCGTGAGCTAGTAACAATGATAAGTTACCTATTTGCTGGGGAGAAATAACAGCGTATGAGAGTGCGCAAGACCGTGTGGCCTTCATATGTAGCTACTGACAGATCATCTGGATGTCTCATATGTCTTACATGCCCTGGATATGACATCCATCTGTAATCCCATTCAGCATAACTACGAACTATAGAGCGAACTGAAACTAAAATCGGTTTGCCACCCCTATCCATCTCCAAGAATAACGCAAAACCACTAGTGGGTCAGCTATTGGGAAAGGCCAGTGTGAGAATATGGTTCTCTTAACTCCATTAGACTTAAGTGCTATTTGTGTAATTCACATGGATTGTGCTTTTCTAGTTTTATTATGGACCATTGGATGGGATCGATGGCCGGGATTTAATTTATGTGAGATATTTTTGTTGCCTTGTCTTGGGGGAGAAGCTTTGACTAGATGGTTACCACAAAAAGGGCTTTCCCCACGTTTTGGCAGGACAGGTCTTTTCTCTCTTCTCCAGTCGACCACTCTCTCCATTTTTGCACCTTCTTGTGAGCTTCTTCTTGAGAGTCTCTTGAGATAACTTAGGCCTGGAATGTGGCTAAGTATGGGTGAACTTTCTCAAAGCTTTGTAGAAGGTTGAGGGTGCGTTGGTGACGGTTTCTATCGAGGTTCATTGCTGGTTTCTCTCTCTCTCTTTGGAAGGTGATTTGCATGACATGGGAGCTGTTCCTGAGCCTATAAATCAGCCATAAGGAAGAGGAGAAGTTGCTGTCCATTTCGGCCGAGATTGGGTTGTGTTTTTCCATTTTATATTCCTTGATTTTGCCTTGGAATCTTTTATTGATTGATGTTTATTGTTTGATTGAACTCCAAGGATCCCAACAAACTGGTATCAGAGCAAGGAGGAGTGAAATCTGTCCAAAAATCGATCGAAACCTCCAAGGAAATTGCAATTCCCACTTTTCGCCGAATTTGGAACTTCAAATTCCGGCCAAACTACTGACTTTTTGGCGAAACTGACCCTGGACCCATAACCAACAGACGAAGGCGCTCCTTGTGGTGGGGCGCGTGACCGGAGCGACGAGCTTTTTTCGGACAGTTTACTTATTTCGATGTCCTGAACACACTGATGTCGTTTGTTTTCTATTTCAGGTTTTACAGAAACAGTTGGACGATTTTGCCCCTGGCTTGACGTCTACAGCAATTCGGTTCAGAAACTTGGTGGTATATTTACTGTTTTTTAACAGTAGTTTGGTAGGATTATTCCAAATTCTCCGTTAGGTTAAGTTTGGTATCCTTACCGGTTTATGCATGATTATTGCTTGGTTGCCTATTTGTGAATTCCGTTGATTGAATTCTTGTGATTAATTTGTAACCTGGAAGAATATTTACTTGCATTATATACCTGTGTTTCGTGAACGGATTATGTCATTGTTGTGCTTCATTTCTAAATTTTTTTTAACTCAACATTCATATTTTTTATATTAATCATCTGGAAAAGAATTTTTTAAAACCTTTTCTGTTTTGTCCACGAGTACAATCCACTTTTTTACAGAATCTGTAATGGGTTCGAGGGTCAAATTATCGCAATTCGATGGAAAGGGGGATTACTCGATATGGAAACAGAAAATGAGGGCCATTTTGGTCCAACAGAGAGTTGCTAAAGCTCTCGATGATCCCGCTACATTTTCTGATGAGTTAAAAGCTAAACCAACTGAAATTGTAGACATGAATGAAATTGCTTATAGTTCTATAATTTTGCATCTATCTGATAACATTGTGAGACAAGTTGATAGTGCTAAAACTGCTAGAACTTTGTGAACTGCTTTAGATGCCTTGTTCTTAACTAAAACTTTACCTAACAAAATATACCTGTTGGAAAAGTTGTTTAGTTTTAAGATGGACCCGGGGAAGGATGTCGAGGGGAATTTGAGTGACTTTAGTATAATTGTTAAGAGTCTAGCTCATAATGATAAAAAATTTGACGATGAGGATTTAGCTGTCATATTGCTAAACTCTTTACCCGAATCTTACAGAGAAATGAAAAATGTTATAAAATATGGTAGGGACACTTTCACTCAAACTATTGTTTCCGATGCTTTAAAATCAAGAGAACTTGAATTAAAAAGAGACAACAGAACTCATTCCTGGGAAGAGAGTCCATTTGTTAGGGGAAGACCTGAAAAAGAAAGAATTCAACTTCCATAACAAGAAGGGGAGAGGAAAATCTAAAATGAGATCTAAATCTAAAGATAAAAGCAATAAGAAATGTTATCACTGTGGAAAGTTAGGACATTTCAAGAAAGACTGCTTCGACTGGAAAAGGAAACAAAAAGACCCGAACAATTCTGATGTTGATAATGCTATTATTGTTTCTGAATTTGATAGTTTGCATGTCATGAATGTGTCTGAGGAAGAATTTGACAAAAATTGGATTCAAGACACAGGGTGCACTTTTCATATGTGCCCTGATAGGTCTTGGTTCTATAACTATAGAGAGATTAAACCTAGGAAGGTCTACATGGGAGACAGTAATTCTCAAAATGTGGTTGGAGTTGGTAACATAGCCATCAGAATGTACGATGGGGTCGTCACGCAACTCAGAAATGTTAGATATGTCCCAAATTTAAAGAAGAACCTCATTTCCTTAGGTTCTCTTGAAGATGAGGGATATACCTTCAAGTCTGGTAACAAGATTTTGAAAATTATGAAGGGTTCTCTCATAGTTATGAAAGGGCCTAAGAGGAATGGACTGTACTATCTTGAGGGTAGAACTGAAATACCAGTTAATTCTAGCCTTCTTACTGTGAGTAAAGACAAAACTGAAATTTGGCATAACAGAATGGGTCACATTGGGTTTAAAGGGCTAAAATCTTTAAGTAATCAGAAATTACTTGGAAAAGATGACATCGAAACTATGGAATTCTGTGAAACTTGTGTTTTGGGTAAGTCCTATAAGGTGAGCTTTGAAGCTAGCTCTCATAGGACCAGCAGACCATTGGACTATGTCCATGCTGATCTATGGGGCTCGGAGAAGCACTCCACATTTGGTGGAAGCAAGTACTTCTTGTCCTTAGTGGATGATTACTCAAGAAAAGTTTGGATTTATCCTTTGAAGGCTAAGTTGGAAACTTTTGGAAAATTCAGGGTTTGGTTAAAGTCTGTTGAGAATCAGTTAGACAAGAAACTTAAAACATTAAGAACTGATAATGGGCTTGAATTCTGTAATATCGAATTTGACAACTTCTGTAAGCAAAAATGTATAACAAGACACAAAACTGTTAAATACACACCTGAACAAAATGGGGTCACTGAAAGAATGAACAGGACCATAATGAACAAAGTTAGGTGTATGTTGATTAGCTCTGGCCTTGCGAAAGGTTTTTGGGCTGAAGCTGCAAGTACTGCAGCTTATCTGATTAATAGGTCTTCGTCCAGCAGTATAGGGTTTAAGACCCCATAGGAGCTGTGGAAGGGAGAGCCTCCAAATCTAGAACACTTGAGGGTGTTTGGATGTGCTGCATATGCACACCAATTTGAAGGGAAACTTGAGCCGAGGGCTGTCAACTGTGTGATGTTAGGGTATCTCGAGGGTGTGAAGGGCTATAGGTTATGGGTTTTAGGGGTCCAAGGCATTAAGATTATTAACAGCAGGAATATAGTCTTTAATGAATTTGAGATGCCATGTCTAAAACAGAAAATCGAAGAAACTAACAAATCTGAAACTGAGAAGAGTATTCAGACTGAGGTGAAGCTGACTAGGCTAAATTCACCTACACCTGGGAATGAGGAAAATGACCCTATACATCATGAAAATGAAAATGAAATTGAAATTGAACCTGAACCTGAACCTGAACCTGAAGAGGTGACTCAACTTCAAGATAACATTGAACCAGTTGAAGTTGAACATTTTAATGATCAGCCACCTAATCAAGATTATCAGCTTACTAGGGATCGGGGGAGGAGGCAGATCAGGCCAAATCCTAGATATGAATCCCTAAACTTGACTGATTTTGCCTTGGTTTCAGGTGAAGCCCTTGAACAGATAGAACCTGCTAGTTATGAAGAAGCTGTTAGTGGAAAATGTTCTGAAAATTGGCTAAAAGCTATGCAGGAAGAAATGGAATCTTTAATGGAGAATAAAACTTGGAAGTTAGTTAACAAACCTAAGGATCATAGGATAGTTTAATGTAAGTAGATTTAAAAATTGAAAGAAGGAAATAATCCTAGTGATCCCCCTAGGTATAAGGCCAGATTAGTGGCAAAAGGGTTCACTCAAAAGGAGGGGGTTGATTACAATGAGATATTCTCTCCTGTGATAAAGTACAAAACAATCAGACTGGTTTTTGCATTGGTTATTCAGTTCAATTGGGAACTGGAACAACTAGATGTCAAGACTACTTTCCTACATGGGGAATTGGAAGAGGATATTTACATGAGTTAGCCTTAAGGTTTTGAAGTGAAAGGTAAAATAAACTGTGTGTGCAAATTAGAAAGATCTCTGTATGGGCTTAAACAAAGCCCTAGATAGTGGTACATAAGGTTCGATACCTATGTACTGAAGATAGGTTTTAAAAGGAGTGAATATGATGCATGCCTGTACTATAATGATAGTAAGGAGGGCTGTGAGGTCTACTTGTTGCTGTATGTAGATGACATGCTTCTAGCAAGATCAAGTAATACTGAAATCACTAAGATGAAGAACCTTTTAAAATCAGAACTCAATATGAAAGATTTGAGGAGTGCTAAGAAGATTTTGGGGATGGTTATAAAGAGAGATAGGGCTGAAAATAGACTAGTCATTTCCCAAGAAGCCTATCTAAACAAAGTCATAACTAAATTTGGTATGAATGGATCAAAATCTGTGAACGTTCCCTTAGCAGCTCACATGAATCTTTCTAGTGCACATTCTCCTAAAACTGAGGAGGAATTTAGAGAAATGAGGAACATACCCTACTCTAATACTATAGGTTCCGTTATGTTCTCTATGATAACAACCAGGCCTGACTTAGTCTATGCTATAAGTTTTTTGAGCAGATTTATGTCCAACCCTGGAAAGCCCCATTGGGCAGGTTTGAAATGGTTGTTAAGGTACATTGTTAGTACATTAAATCTGGGTCTAGTGTATGAAAAAAGATCTGAAAAACTTACTCTAAAGGAGTATGTAGATTCTGATTTTGCTGGTTACAAGGATAACAGAAAGTCTACCACAGCTTACTTTTTTACACTTGGTGACAATTGTATAACATGGAAGTCACAGCTGCAGCCTTTAGTTACTTTGTCAAGTACTGAGGCAGAATATGTTGCCATAACCGAGGCGGTTAAGGAATGTACCTGGTTAAAAGGAATTTTAAAAGAATTGAACTTCATACATGATACACCTGTTATGTTTACTGATAGTCAAAGTACTTTATCGCTTTGTAAGAATCCTGTTTATCATGAAAGAACTAAACATATTGAGGTGAAGTATCATTTTATTCGTGAGAAACTGTCTCAAGGTGAAGTTAATCTTGTTAAAATTCACGCTGATAGGAATCCCTCTGATGTGGGAACAAAAATTTTACCTGCAGGTAAATTTAAATTGTGCTTATCTTTATTACATATTGACACTGGTTAATTTTTCTTGCAAGTAGTGGGCGATGATGATTAACAGTTCTTTCATGTGCAAATTCGCAACCAAGAGAGAGTGTTATGAGAACCAAGGTAAATAATGTGAGAATATGGTTCTCTTAACTCCATTAGACTTAAGTGCTATTTGTGTAATTCACATAGATTATGCTTGTCTAGTTTTATTATGGACCATTGGATGGGATCGATAGCCGAGATTTAATCTATGTAAGATATTTTTGTTGCCTTGTCTTGGGGGAGAAGCTTTGACTAGATGGTTACCACAAAAAGGGCTTCCCCCACATTTTGGCAGGACAAGTCTTTTCTCTCTTCTCCAGTTGACCACTCTCTCCATTTTTGCACCTTCTTGTGAGCTTCTTCTTGAGATTCCCTTGAGATAACTTAGGCCTGGAATGTGGCTAAGTATAGGTGAACTTTCTCAAAGCTTGGTAGAAGGTTGAGGGTGCGTTGGTGACGGTTTCTATCGAGGTTCTTTGCTGGTTTCTCTCTCTGTCTCTATGGAAGGTGATTTGCATAACATGGGAGCTGTTCCTGAGCCTATAAATCAGCCATAAGGAAGAAGAGAAGTTGCTGTCCATTTCGGCCGAGATTGGGTTGTGTTTTTCCATTTTATATTCCTTGATTTTGCCTTAGAATCTTTTATTGATTGATGTTTATTGTTTGATTGAACGCCACGGATCCCAACAGCCAGACATAAAATTCTATCTTAAAATAAAAGACAAAATTCATCTAACTACAGGATCAATTAGGAAAATAATTTCGAGCATCACGCATGCTGTAACCTTTTCCCATTTCCTTTAAAGAAGAAACATTCAAAAGACACTTACTATTTGACATTGGATGACATTTTTCGGATGTCCCAAAGTTTAATGGCTTGACCTTTTCCATTTGAGATAAAATAACGGTCATCTCCACGAGTGTTGATGAAAGTAATGCCTTCTAGATGCCCAATTAGGACTCCAGCAGGCTTCTCCCTTGTATTAAAGCAACGTCTGTCCCATACCTGAAGGAACCAATGCATTAGAGTTATGATTGGCAACAATATGTAAACAGCAATTCTCTCCAGTCTCCACTCATCCCCTCACGAGGAATTGCCAAACCATTTGACCCTTCACCCATTCCAATACAAAGGATTAGTTAATCAAATTAAAGATGGTAAAGTCTACTATTAGAAAACAGAAAAGAGAAGGGGGGGAGGGAGGGAGGAAAATGAATGGGGTTTATTCTAGATTGTATATAATATATTAATATGTCCTTCTGATCTATATATAAAATGCACATAAATTACACTTGCGAGAAATATTGCATATCCACTTGTAATTAAGAATCATATTAAAACCACTAATTGTCTAAAATCTAGACTTAGCTTTGGGTTCGATTTAACAAACCTGTAATACTCAAGGTTTTCAACTTCATAATACAATTCATTGGAGCTATGGACAATTTATGTCAAGTTCAGGTGTTCAAACTTCCAAATATTGGTTCTAACTATCCAGAAAATAGTATGTAGTTAAAAATAAAGCCAGAGAGAATTTCTTCTTTTGATTTAGGCATGAATATTGTGCTAAAAAAAGAAAAAGGGGAGGAAAGAAAGGAAAAAAACATCATCATAGATCAAACCCTTAGGAATCTGCTAAAGTATGTTTATATGCTAGAGTTTAACTAACTCGGAATTTCTACTTCAAGACAAAAGTCAGTGCGTATAAAGGCTTACAAGGACGGGAATGTCTAAATGGCAATTCATTGACTATAGAACAGGTATATAAGATTTACCTTGCAAAGGTGATCATCACTACCAGAATATATGATGTGGCAGTTTCATCAGCAAAGCGGACAGCATTGATATTAGATTACGAACAACATTCAAGTAAAATTAATATATTAAAACATTTGAATCTACCCAAGGAAGATCAGAAGAACATTTCAAATGCAGATATAAACCATAGAAACAAATAGAGGAGCAAATAAAAATAAATAAATAAATAAAAATGGAATGATGCATGGCTGCAGATATATAAGCAAGCAATCTGTATGAATCTAGTCCATGAATTCTTAAGTCACTTCCCTGCGACATTCTATGAGAATGAATGACGAGAATGACAAGAAATCTGCTTCAATTCCAAGGATAACAGTACTAATTTTCCCAGCACCTAACTTTTTCTATGCTGCGCAGCAAAAATTCCTCCACTTATAACGAGCTGGTAGAAATGATGAAAGTTGAGATCATCAGTGAAGAGATAATTGATCACCAAAACCGTGTCACGTGGAGACTCCCTCCTCCTCAAAGGCAGGTAGGTCGAGGACCCATAGCACACCTTGTCACTCAGCAATGGATTCAAGCAGGTCATACAATAGCTCCCACCTCCGGACAGGCACTGGCTTTTGCCACGCTAAATGCAGTGCCGGTGTTGGCATATGAGAATTTCCCTGGCGAAGCAGGGCCATCTGGAGGAATTGATAGTAATAAAAAGAAGAAGAATAAGCTGTCAAACAGGCGCTTGGAAGGGGCAAGATTTTGCACTTTCCACCAACTCGATGGGCATGACACCAACGAGTGTTGAGACACTTCTCGACGCCCGGATCGGAGCGACCCACATCCCTCTAGGAAAAATGAATATCCTCACAGATCCGCCTTCCCGAACAGTGGAGAGAGAAGGCATAGAGAACAGTCACCTCAGAGAAGAAAATCAAGGGACTGAGAAGAGTCCAGACAGAGAGATCAGACCCCATTTTCTGGAGGCCAAATCATCAAGTAGATCGACACAATCATTAGGGGACCTCACATCGGTGGCAACACCATGAACGCCCAAAGGAATTACACAATGGAAGCAAAGGACCCACCAATGCTCACTTACATTGTCAACGAGTCCCAAGAGGCTAACAGAACGGCCCCAATTACCTTCTCCTAGGAAGATGCACAAGGAATTCACCACCCCCGTTGTGATGCATTGGTTGTGAGAGCCGTAGTGGCAAGAAATGGACTTAAACGCATGCTCATCGCCAATGGCAGTTCGGTGAGTATACTGTTCGGCTCCACCTTCGACAAAATGCAAATTGCACATGGGTTGGTCCCCATGACCGACCCGCTATTCGAATTTACTGGAGACAGCATTGTCCCATGAGGGTGGATCACTCTGCCCGTCGAGATGGGATCGGCTCCCCTAGTGGCCCAACACTTCATGGAATTCTTGGTGGTAGACTACAGATCGGCCTACCATTGAGTATTAGGCAGGCCCACCTTGAAAAATCTTTGGGCTATCACCTCCATCCACTACTTGTGTATGAAATTCTCAACTAAACATGGGATTGCTACGGTCTGAGACCACCAGATGGGCTCCAGGGCATGTTACTTAAACTCTCTGCGAAAATCGGAGCCCCGAACTGTTAAAGTGATCATAATTGAAGTTTCCAGTAAGGCCAATTTGGATGTGAAAATGCTCGACACCCCTGAACAAGGGCATACCTCCGAACAGGAGGAAACCGTCGACATGAAAGAGGCCCCTGAAGAAAGGCACCCTCTTGATGAGTTAGATTCCCGGATAATTGACTCTGAGCCAAATGCAACCCCAATGGAAGAACTTGAAACTTTCTCCACCAACCCAGAGGACCCCAGTCAGGTCTTGTGAATAGGGAAGGCACTATCCCCCGAAGCAAAAGAAGAAATGGTGAGCTTCCTAAAAAAGAACTTGGATGTCTTCGCCTGGAAGCATGAAGACATGGTGGGAATAGATCCAAGGATCAGTTGCCATCATCTTAATATCAACTCCTCATGTGCCCCACATCGGCAGAAAATACGTGCTCTCAGCTCGGAGCGGTACGAGGTACTCAAAGATGAAGTAGACAAGCTTAGCCGCAACGGCTTCATCAGAGAAGTCATCTATCCGAAGTGGATATCCAACCCGGTCCTGGTGTGGATTTCACCACTGTACATGAACTCTTGAGTTTCATGGATGCATACTCAGGGTATAACCAGATGAGGAAGCTATATCATTCATCACAGACAGAGGACTTTACTGCTACAAAGTCATGCCCTTCGGATTGAAATATGCCGGAGCTACATATCAGAGGCTGGTCAACATGATTTTCGCCGAACTCATTGGCAAAACCATAGAGGTCTACATAGACGACATGCTAGTAAAAAGCCTCCAGACCAACGAATACGTAAGTCACCTCGATCAAACCTTTCAGATACTTAAAAAAAATAAAATGAAGTTGAATCCCCTCAAGTGCACCTTTGGAGTGGCTTCGGGCCAGTTTTTGGGATATATTATAAACCAAAGAGGAATCGAAGTGAACCCAATGAAGATAATGACCTTGCTTGAAATGAGGTCACCCCAGAAATCAAAGGAGGTCCAAAGCTTCAATGGTCGGATAGTCACGCTCAGTCGCTTCATCTCCAGGGCTACAGATAAGAGCTTACCCTTCTTCAACGTGCTAAAGCAAGGAAAGAAGTTCCAATGGACTTCTGAGTACGAAGATGCCTTCCAAGCGCTGAAGAAGCACTTAGGAGAGGCACCCCTATTGTCCAAACCTCAACTAGAAGAATCACTACTCCTGTACTTGGCGGTCTCAGACGAGGCGGTCAGTGTAGTCCTAGTCAGAGAAGAGAATGAACACCAGTTTCTGGTATACTATGTCAATAAAGCACTCCTCCCAGCTGAAACACGCTACCCAAACATTGAGAAACTTGCACTTGTCCTCATCACAGCCTTAAGGAAACCGAGGCCATACTTCCAGGCCCACTCGATTGAAGTTCTCACCAACTTCCCATTGAAGCAAGTGCTGCAGAGAACAGACGCATCAAGACGCCTAATAAAATGCGCGATCGAGCTCAGTGAGTTCAACCTACTATTCCGACCTCGACATACCATCAAAGGCCAGGCCCTTGTAGATTTTGTGGCTGAGTTTGCTAAAGCTCCAGAAATGGAGGTGACAATGGAACCAGCTGAGTCCCCAATGTAGAAACTGTTCGTAGATGGATTCTCAGGAGAGGCTGGCTCTGAAGCAGGGATCGTCTTGGAAAACCCCAAAGGCCACAAGCTAAATTGCGCAGTAAGATTCGGCTTCAAAGCCTCAAACAACGCTGTTGAATATGAGGCCCTTCTAGCAGGCCTTACACTTGCAAAGGAAATGCAGGTTAGATGGCTCCAAGCAAGCAGTGATTCTCAGCTTGTAGTGAGTAAGGTCAATGGAAACTTCGCGGCCAAGGATAGTAGCATGGTTGCATACTTAAAATTGGTTCTGGATCTAGTTCCTCATTTGGAAAGGTTCGAGCTTATTCAAGTCCCACGCCTAGAGAACACCCATGCAGATGCCCTGTTAAAACTGGCCAGCGGCAAGGATTCAGAGCTACTAAAGGTTGTCCCCATTGAACACTTGTCAAAACCCTCCATATCTAGAGGTGACGAGGTGCTATGGATAGAAGTCACCCCATTATGGACGTAACCCATCATCGCCTATCTAAAGGATCATTCACTACCAGCTTCTAGAAGCGAGGCAAGGAAGTTAAGAAGAAGGGTTGCACACTTCGTCCTACAAGAAGATGTCCTCTACAAAAGAGGCTTCGTCTCGCCACTTCTCCGATGTGTAGGAGGCAAAGAGGCCATGTATATACTTAGGGAAATTCATGAGGGAATCTGTGGGAATCACTCCGGAGGAATGGCTCTAGCACACAAAGTACTCTGACAATGCTACTTCTGGCAGACCCTGAAAAGGGATGCTTGCTAGTTTGTCCAGAAATGTTACAAGTGTCAGCGCTTCTCAAATATTCAAAGGCAGCCTTCTCAGAACCTCTCTATAGTAACCAACCCTTGGCCGTTCGCCAAATGGGGCATCGATTTCATTGGTCCACTCCCAAAAGGAAGAGGAAGCGTGACTTTTGCCATTGTCGCCATTGACTACTTCATCAAGTGGGTCGAAGTTGAACCTCTTGCCAAGATCACCGAGGCGAATACTACAAAATTTGTCTGAAAGAACATCATTTGCAGATTCGACATTCCCCACTCTTTAGTGTGTGGCAACGGGAGTCAGTTCGACAATAAGAAAATGTGAGACTTATGCGACGAACTGGGCATAAAGAAGGATTTCTCAACGCCTCATCACCTACAAGCAAAATGGCAAGTTGAGGCAGTAAACAAGACTATCAAGCATACCCTGAAAAGGAAGCCTGACACCTCACATGAGGCTTGGGTCGATGAGCTTTCCCACATCCTCTGAGCCATCAGAACAACTAACCAAACAGCAGCAAGGGAGACATCCTTCTCAATGACCTACAAAGCCGAGGCCATGAGCCTAGTTGAGGTAGGAGGCCCATCGCACCACCGAATACACTTCAATGAGATCAATAACGACAAGACTGGAATGAGCGTACTCCACCTACTTGAAGAAAGGAGAGATACTTCCTACGTGAACTTGGCAAAGTATCATAGAAAGATGACCCGCTATTATAACTCCAAGGTAAAAAAATCGGACTCTTCGTCTGGGGGACCTCATCCTTAGAAGGGTCTTCCAATCATCAAAGCCAATCGGGTCCGGAGTGTTGGGACCGAATTGGGAGGGTCCTTACTACATCCGCAGAGAATCCTGACCTGGCACTTTTGAAATTGAAGACATGGCAGGGAAAGCACTGTCTCATCAATGGAACATCGAATATTTGAGGAAGTACTATCAATGATGAGCTTGTGTTCCGATCCGATCTCAATGTTGTCTAGTAAATGTGTGTCATGATCCGATCTCATTTGTAACTTCCCCATCTTACTAAGTGCTGAAAATGCCTTAGTGAAGAGTGATGTAACTCCTCTAAGTAATGATACTTCAGTGGTTTGTCACATCGGTTATTAAATTATTACCTCAGTTCTTCAATATGTTAATTGATCCGGTCTTCTGTTATTAACTGGTTATTGGTAAGAGTCACTTAATGTTTACTTAGGTGGTTGTCATTCATATACTTAAGTGTAAACAACTCAACACAATAGAAAAGCAGAAGCAACAATACTTGACAGAAAATTTTCATTTCATTCATTTGGAATTGGATTACAAAAGAGGTCGAAGCCACTACAAAGATTGATTAACTCTATTCTACTGGGGCATCTTCCACCCTGGCCTCCGTCTCGCCTATCCCAGGGGCCTCTAGAGCGTCTTCTGCGAACCTATCAGGCCGACCTCCAGTAGGCCCACCGAACTCTGCCTCTAATAAGGATATGTCCAGAGTGGGGTGGACCTCTTTCAGCCGACCCAATAGTCCTTGGGCACTCCAAAAAGCCCAAAAGTTTGCAAAATCATCGTACAAGGGATGCTCTTCGAAGTGGTCGACGAAGTTCTGCACAGCCACCCTCCTACCGACTTAAGCTTCTCCTTCAGGGAGGCGATCTCCTCAGCTTGGGCATTCGCCCTCTGCCTCAGCTCCGCCTTTTCTTTATTTGAGGCCTCCAGAGCCTCCGAGGTGACCGGTGGTAGTCGTTTGCATGATCCACTCTTCTAGTGATAGCAACCACCTGGCACTCCACTTCATAGAGCTCCTTCTTCAGCCGCTCTATTTCTCCCCTGGGGTGGTCGGCTGGGCCTGGCTTTCTTCCTCGCCTTCTCCTCTTCTGAGGCCTTGGCCCGGGCCTCCCTCACTACGTCCTCATACTGCATCACCTCCTCAAGGCGCTTGGCAAGGTCTTCCCTCTTAGCATTCAGGTCTTTCACCAAGCCTTCGAGTTGCATGCTCGTGCTGAAAGCTCGGGCCATGCAGGCACTGTTCGCCATGACCAAGTCTTCGATGGTACATGAGACGGTGTGGTCTCTCCACTCTTCGGTCCAATATTTAGTGTGGACCACCGCCACTGCAGCCGTCTCTGGAGAAAGAGCCTCTAGCACTTCTTTCACTGGCTCCTCCGAATTGGTGCCAAAAAGTCCACCTCCTTCGAGCGACAAGCTCTTTTCCTCTTTGGCTGCCCCGGCACTTGGGCAATTGGCACAGTAGCTACTGGCAATGTGGCCGGGGCAAGGAAAAGCTCTAATGGTACAAGCGTTGTCTCTAGAATGGCTACCCCAGTAGGAATGGTAGTCTGTCTCAGAACCGGAGGTGGCCTCGCCATAGTTGGGCGCTTCTAAGGGGCAGCAGGCTTCTTGTCCTTTTGTAGTAGGTTTGCATCTGGGTCCTCCACTACCTCCTCCTCGGTCGGAGGTTGGAGCCTTTTGCTGGCATCTACCAAATCCTTCATTTGCTTCTTGTACGCCAAGGAGGAGGTCTTCAGGGCTCTCGCCTCTGCCATCATCGTCTGGATGGTTTTGAAGTCTGGCCTCAGAGGCAGCTTCTTGTTAAAGTTATCTGCAAAGGAACAAGCAAATTAGTACAAGTGTAAAGGGTTCGAAAAGTACTGAAAGACATTCGCTTCGGGACATTTACCTTGAGAGGCATCAAGTCGTGCGTCACAAAGTAGATGTTTTTCCTGATCAACTGGTGTTATGACCTCTTCTTCAGAGGCAGCTGATAGATAATGTAGATGATGTCGAAGTCGTCGATGGAAAGCTCACACCGAGGAAGAATGCTTTCAAAAGAACACAAATATTAGTTATGATCCGAACTGAAGACGAACAAAGGAAAATGCAAAACAACAGTACTCACTAAGTGTTGAATACTTCGTCGGAATCGTAAGAGGCACCGAGGGACTTCCTCCATCGTGTCCCATCTCCTGGCAGCCCAGGACCACGAGTTCTTCCACTCCTTAATGAAGCTCGGCAGATCAAGCACGAATGGAGTGTGGGAACCCCATGAGGTCAGGTAATACTAGCCCTTGGTCTTATCCCCCCAGCCGCCACCTTAGGGATATACAGGATCTGAAAAATAGAGAAGGGCATCTCTACCCCCAAGCGACATCTCCTTCCACAACATCCAGGAGCCACCATTTGGCTCCAGGATTTCAGGTTCAATTGGGTAGGAGCTAAGCCATACGACCTTAGTACCATACGGAAGAATGGGTAGATCGAAAGCCTAAGGCCAGCCCTAAGAATTGCCTCGCTAATTGCTACGCACCCTGGCCTAGGGTAGCAGGCCCGCTCATCAGGTTAGGGTAGGATCAAATCTACACTATTAGGGATCCTATATTCAGCCCTAAATCTTTCCAGGTCGGCACCCTTTAGCTTAGAAGGGTAATCCGACGCTCCCCAATGTACTTATGTGTCTACGGGGCTATCTGGCATCTTCCATATGTTCTCCCCCCAATTATTGCTTCAGCTATTTCGGAGGAGGTCGCCAGAATGTGCTCGTCCATCCACACTAGTTCCAACCCCCTCCCCGAACTACCACTACCCTTAGAAGCCATTTTTCAAAAATGAAAAGGTTTCAAACACTTACTGAAACTCACGAAATTTGGAGTTCCACAGCTGAAATGGTTAGCAGAGACTGTAGAGCCGTCGAAAACTGGAATTTCTCACCGAAAAATACTTGAGGAATACCGAAAAGTGCAAGATTTTTGAGAGCAAAGGAAGTTTCTGATTTCGCAAAAAGTGAAAAACTACCCAAACGCTCAAGTCCTCCTTTTATAGAGCGCCCCAGCTGATCTCCACCGTTCAATTCAAATGCAATCAATCCAGGTCGTCCCTTGCATCATCAATCTAGGCCGTTGAAATGGAACGCCAGATTTGATCTACGCCTGAGATCTGGCTATGCCCCTTATGCTCGCATAAAACGCGTCGCCTCGATCACCATCAGTCGTTTACAATAAGTAGCCGCAGCAGCCTTTTAGGGGAATGGACGTCGCACCCAACTGGCCTTGAAAATACGCGACAGCTATCATATCATTTAACTTCAGAAATGCCCACCTCAGATCGAACTCTTCACTCAGCTTTACAAAGCTTAGACGCACCTGACGCGGAGTCCCCTATGGGTCATCGCCTCGGTAGCTGCGTTCCCTCCCATGCTTTACAAAGCTTTAGCTATCTCCCAACGTGTCATCCCCTATGGGTCAGCGCATCGGTGGCAGATGAGCTCCTCACTCAGCTTTACAAATCTTAGACGCACCTGACGTGAAGTCCTTTGTGGTTCATCGCCTCGATAGCTGCGTCCCCTCCCAAGTTTTACAAAGCTTTAGCCATCTCCCAACGCGTCGTCCCCTATGGGTCAACGTACCGGTGGTAGATGAGCTCCTCACTCAGCTGTACGAAGCATAAACGCACTTAACACGAAGTCCCATGTGGGTCATCGCCCCGATAGCTGCGTTTCCTCCCAAGCTTTACAAAACTTCGACCGTCTCCCAACACATTGTCCAGTTGGCAGCACATCGGTCTCGGATACGTTCTTTCCTTATGTAGTAATAAAGCTTTAGCGCGTCTACCTAAGGTCAACGCTTTGGTGAACACAGAAAACCAACTCACAAATTCTCACAAATCACGGTCCCTATCCCGAGGCAGACATACCTAATCGGGAAAACAAGTCCACCCATGATATAAATATTCATGCCTGAACTTGGGGGGACCAATGTTACACCCCTATCTGAACCACTTTGAAAAATCTACCACTGTGTTATACGAGCTGTCCAACACCCATCCGAAGTGGTTCCGAAGTGACGCCACCACGAATGTTGTCGATCTGCTAACGCATTGCGAGGCACAGACAATCTACTGAACCGACCGAAGCGTCCTCGCCCCTGAAGCCGAGGCGCATTACATTCTGAGGTTCTCTGTCAGATGATCCGCCGCTAATTTCAGAAAGAGATCTGTGTCAAGATCCTTTCTGCCCCCAAGGTTTAATTGATTTGACGTCTTCATGAGCCTAGTTGATGTGACGTATCAACCTTATGTCAACTCAACTCGGGCGAAGTAATTACCCGCTCACTCTATAGACGCGGCTGATTAACGCCTATGAGCAGACGCCTCACACTGTCAGATACATACACGTGTCCCACATCCAACGGTTCTCCTCACCTATAAATACCAAGGTTTGGCAAGAAGCAAGAATAATGAAAATCTTACAACTTAACACTCCATAACAAGTAAATATATATTCTCCTCCCCATCTTTTTGCACAACCTTGGTACTGTTCCGATCACCTGGGGCTAACTTGACCGTTGGAGTGTACGTGGCCGCTGCCGCCCTCGCTAGTCCCGGTCGTGTGCATCTGATCGTGCGTTAATTGGGCGCAGAAAGGAATACGTGGAGTAGCTATCGGTTTATCATGTGGAGGGTCCAATTTGCGAGGTCAACAATATTTAAATAAGATATTAAAATAATTATTAATTTTTTATTTAAATAAGTGATTATTTGAATAAAGTAATTAAATATTAAATAAACAATATATATAACCAATTAAGATAATTAATAGAGAAATATTTAAACGAGAAACTAAATTAAATATTAATTTTTTTATTTGAGTAGGTGTTTAAAATAAATACTTAAATAAGGGCCAATTAAGATAATTAATAATGAAATATTTAAAAGAAAAACCAAATTAAATATTAATTTTTTATTTGAATAAGCGTTTAAAATAAATAATTAAATAATTTATTAAATATACATAATCAATTAAGATAATAAATTAATAAAATATTTAAATGAGAAATCAAATTAAATATTAATTTTTTATTTAAACAAGTGATTAAATAAATAATTAAATAAAGAAATTAAATATTAAATAAATAATATACATAACCGATTAAGATAATTAATTAATGAAATTAAAATAAATAATTAAATATAAAGTGAAAAGTGTTTGATTTTTTAATTTGTAACTTAAGGATATATTTGTCTTTTGAAACAAAATTCTATTTTTGTAATTATATAAACTACTTTACTCAATAAAAGGCCATTTTGAGGATTGGCAAAGTTTTTTGTTTAAAGTGAAAAAATGGCTACTTGACTTGTCCAAACTTAAAATTACCTCGCGATTTGAGTCCACCGTACATCGGGGAGCGTAGTTTACGCAAGCGAGTTCGCGATTGGCATCAAAATGCCGCGAAAGTAAAGGAGTAATTTATATGGGAAAATTGCAACCTTCACCCCAATCTTTCAACCTTTTTCCCAATCTTTCAACCTTTTTACACTATTGCAATGGAACAGGAAAAGCTACTAGGAATTTTCGAGAGGTGATTATGATGAGAATTAAATACTCTTGATTTATCGCTTCATTTACTATTTTATTTTAATTCTTCAAAAATTTAAAATTATAATTTAATGATCGGACTATGTTTTCTATCACAATCCTAATTTTCGGATTGGGTGGGACTTAATTTGAAAATTGTCGTTAATTATAAAGATAAACATTGATCCAAAAAAATTGTTATGGGTCCTTAACGTATTAGACTATAAATACCACTCAAACTTTAACTAACTGTGTGTTTGATTGAAATTATTTTTAAAAAAAAATGTCATTTTTCCGTCCAAATTTCTATTTTTTGGGTGTTTGATTGACAATTTTTTTCATGGAAAATGTTTTCCAACTTTTGATCAAGTAACCATATTTTCTTTAAAAAATAAGGAAAATATTTTCCTTCGGGAGAGAGAGTTTTTATTTTTCAAGCAATTCACTCTCTCTTTCTCTCTCATCTATCACATTTCTCTTTCATCTACTCATCAATAAAAAATGGACAAGTATTATAATTTCTAAATTGAAAATTAAATTAATCATACATATTTAATTAATAATTTTCATTGAAATAAGTTCTAAACAATTCAATTACTTAGAATTCTTCCCATACGAATTTCATACTCGCAATCAAACGCACCCTAAATTAAGAATGTAAGTAACATAGAAATAAGATATGTCACCAATGCACATGGCCTTACATTTGATGAAAATCACCTTAATTAAATTGGTCCTAAATGAAATCATCAAGCACCAATATTGTGCATAAATATGGGATTGTTAACAAGAATATGGCTAGTCAGTCAAAAATGAAACTGATGTTGAATTAAGTACACTCAGAGTTTGTAGTGGAGTATCTAAAAGGGTTGGAGAAGATGACTTCTTTATTTAATTTTTCTTTTATTCTGTTAACAATTTTTTTCTTTCAAGATTGGAGTTAATATGTCCATGCTTGAATTCAAGGCACGCTCGATTAAAATGTATTTTTGGACAGAAGTCATTAGTGGGAAGTGAAGCCACTAACAAATGAACGGTTCAAGATAATGCTATCAATAAATGAAAGTCAGAGAAAAGCGTGCAAACGTGAGGACTGCAGTTGCAATTTTCCTTTTTTAATTGATGAAATATCTTGTAAATGGGCTGTAGACTAATGAAGGGTGAATATGAAGGACTTAATTGATTGGGGCCCAGTCGGTGGTAGCCATAAAAAGCCAAAGCACCGTGTTTGACATGTTTTTCTTAAATAAGTAAAAATTTGGAGTTTACTTCATGTCTACTTGGTGATACTTTTAAGTGTTTATAGGATTTCTGGAATAATAATTTGAAACTAAGTAGTGAATTAAACATGCGAATAAAAAGTATATTTGATAAGCTTAAATTAAAATTTAAACACCTTAATTGGCAAAGTACTTGTTTTCATTGAGATCAAAAGACACTGTCGTTGTACCATGAATTGTAACTGCCTCTAACCACGTGACATGTTGTCATTTGACAGTTTTAAAAATAATTAATCTTTTTCATGTAGTCGACTAGAAATTGATTGGTGTATTGACTATAATTCTATCCCACCGTCTTACTCTTAATTTGTGGCTTAATTGGGTACCCTCCCTTACAAGCCAGTTTTAAGGGTGAATTTTACGAAATCTGGCCATTCTTGTGGGGATGAGCTTCGTTACGATCTAGAAAGGCCTACTTTCAGTTGAAAACTAATTTTGTGAAATCAACTAGACAAGAATATGGGTCATCGTGGAAGTTGGTTAATGGAAAGTAATAACCCCTATTGCATCGCTAGGAAGTAGTTTTAGTTTGTGGGTTTGTAACCAATTAGACACCCTCCCCTTAGAAGCCTGTTTTAGAGGCGAATTCTATTGCGTTACAATTTGGAACAGACGAATATCATATAAAAACACATTTTTTGCCTCTGAATTCAAGAAATTCTCTATTCAACCCAGTTGCTATTTGGAATTTTTTTTCAAATTCATTTGTATGTAAATTGACCCTTGATATAAGTTCTTATCGATTTCTTGAAAGTGAGAGTGAAGATACATTTGATACTGCTGAAGAAAGTGCAGAAGGAGAGCTTTTAGAGATTGGACAGAGATTAATCTTTTCATCTTTCCATTTCTCTTTCTGCAGAAGGTAAGATCATATTATCCTCGTCTCGTGTTCTTGTAAGAACCGGTGCTCCTCTTAGGTTCAATGGAGAGGACGAAAATTCTCGACTAACGAGTTTAAATAAATTGCATTTTGCAAGTATTGACAAATATGGAGGAGGGCACAACAGCTGAATGCTCACCATCAAATTCGGAACAAAGAGGAAACGCAAAATCTCATTCGCAATGACATGGATTTCTTCGAAAACTGAAGAAAGGGTCGACCATGCATTTGCATCCGTTCCATCCTAACTTACCGAACTTTCATTCAATCAGTTGAAAAGACGACGGAATGCGCAGAGTTTGTCAGTATTGCCACCCCTTGTCTACCCTAATTTGATATACAACTTTAAATCTACATGGAAGAACTTTTCCCTCTCCCACCTCCAATCAGCAACAGACAACTTTAACCATGAAAACCTGATCGGGGAGGGAGGTTATTCTGAAGTTTACCAGGGTCGATTGGAAGATGGCCAGCTAGTAGCGATCAAGAGGTTGATCAGAGAAACCCCGACTCATAAGGCAGAAGACTACTTATCAGAGCTCGGGGTTTTAGTACATGTCGACCATCCAAACATTGCGAGTGTTATAGGCTTTGCACTTTAAGGAGGGATGCATCTTGTTCTTCCCTTGTCTATTAATGGGAGTATGCTCAATGGTTTCGTTCATTAGAAGAGGTCGTTAGTCTTTCTTTCAGTTTATAACAACCAAAAACCTTAATTTCTCATGTCCCTCCCTCGACTACTCAGGTCAAAGGGAGAAGCTAGCATGGTGCTTAAGGTACAAGATTGCCTTAGGCGTCGCCTCTGGCATTACATATCTTCACAAGGGCTGTCAACGGAGAATTATCCACAGAGACGTCAAATCTGACAATATTTGCCTACTGAAGATTTTGAACCTAAGGTATGACCCAAACATTACTCTTAAGGTAGAGGATTTTCTTTTCTAGTGTGAAGTCCTAGATTTGATGCTTAAGTTTTTTAGTTCAATGTAGATCACGGCTTTTGGGCTCACAAAGTGGATTCCCGACCAGTGGACTCAACTCACCGTTATGGAGTTAGAAGGAACGTTTACGCAAGCTTAAATTCTAAGGAAGAAAACAGGGTATTTCCTAAATCCTTCTGAAAATTCAGTATGATCAATTGTTTTCCTGGTTATGTATGAGCAGGTATCTCCCTCCTGAGCTTTTCATGCAATGCACAGTGGATGAGAAAACTGATGTTTATGCTTTTGGATTACTTTTGTTAGAGCTCATAACTGGTCAACCAGTCATAGATGATTCACACCAAAGCCTCGTGATGTGGGTATGTTAGCTTCTCTTGACGACAATTGCCTAATACTGTACACCAAACAAGTGAACACTGTATTCTATGATTAAGAACTGAACCCGTGCAGGCCAAGCCTATGCTTATCGGTAAAAACTATGCAGAGCTAGTTGATCCATCACTTGGTGAAGCTTATCAGAAGGTCAAGCCTGCTTCTATATGTATACATCAGTCTTCTACAGAAAGGCCTAAAATGAGTCAGGCATGTGTTTCGTTTAGCACGTAAACATTTAGAATGAGACAGTTTGTCATTGTGACCGAATTTTTACACATGATGCAGGTTGTGCGGATGTTAAAAGGCAACGAAGGCATACTGCCGATCAAGTAAAAATTCCAAAAGAGACCTGCAATTAGGAGGACATATTCTGTAGACTTCATTGAGGAAGAAGAATGTACAGCCTAATCTTCAACATGATATAGATAGCAAAGCAACAAACCAAGATGTTTATAAGGATGTTAGAATCTATGTACATTATGCTTCTTGCAGATTATCATTTGAAGATTTGAATTGGAGACTCCAAGAAATTAGGTTTGTAAATCTTAAGGAAGATTTTTAGGATTGAGCTCTCTGTTGTGAATATTCAACTAATATGTACAAGAAGAGATAAGATGAACTATTATAAATGCATTTTTTTCTTCATACATCTAGTTGTGTATCTTTACCCGTTGTACACCAAAATGTTTCATGACTTGATTATCAGAGTAGTATAGGCAACCGGAAGTAGGTGACTGTGTATGATATGGCCCACTGAAAGCAACTCGGCCACGATTGCGATGTGGAGGAAGACCTCCTAGGGATAAGAAACATAGGGTTAAAGAGAGAGCCAGCAGCGGCAAAACAATAGCAACTGTAACGCCCCAAATTCTCGGAACCGAAGCGTTAAAATAATATTCGTTTCTTTATTTGGTTTACTCCTTTGACGCTAGCCAAAGTATTTTATAAATCCAATTTTTTTTTAAATATATAAAAATATAATGGAAGGTAGTTATCCATATAAACTTAGGCAAATGTAGCAAAATTTGATTTTGTAAACGATTTGAAGGCAAATCGACAATTACGGATTTAACAACAGCGGAAGGAAAATATATTTGGTTTAGAAAATGTCTATTAAAATTTATGAAATTTTTGCGGGTTCTAAAGCATTCATATATGTACCACATATAAAAATTTGGGGTTTCGACAATAACGTTTGAAACACAAAAATATTACTCGAATATGCTGGACAGGAATCTCGGATTCGACACAATGCAGTTTACTAAAATGGGCATAACTTTTTTTTTTTTTTTGATAATATTTTTGAGAAATTTCAAAGGCCACTATTAGAAGACTCATAGACCTTTCAAACCCCATTGATTTCACTTAAAAACATGCAACGTAGCCCAAGTTATACTATTTTCAAATAGGAGGACAAAACCCAACATAAATTTAAACTTCATACATATTCAATCCAATACCTCTAAATTCTAGTTAACATGCATTGTCTATGAAACTAGACAAAATAAACATTTAAAACGTTTCTAAAAAGTGTCATCTAAGTATTCATAAAATGTTTACATAAATAGAAATATTTACTAGAAATTGAAAGCATTAGAGATTGCC
>NW_019231691.1:25824-28056 GCF_002742605.1 Olea europaea var. sylvestris
AATTTTTTTTTTTTTTTTTTTTTTTTTTTTTTTTTTTTTTTTTTTTTTTTTTTTTTTTTTTTTTTTTTTTTTTTTTTTTTTTTTTTTTTTTTTTTTTTTTTTTTTTTTTTAGCAAGTTTCTTGAAGAGGTCTGATTTCGTCTTTGAATAGACTTACAAAGCATCCTCAATTACAAATTTCAATTATATTTGTTAACCAAAGCACTCATCCTGGACTAAACACAAAGTAATCTGAATACATACCAGGTCATAAATATAAACACAAGAGTCGGCAGATCCAGTGTATATATACTTCTGCGCCGTGCTGCAAGTCAATGCAGAGATTGAAATATGAAGTCAATATTTGAAAGCACAGCGTGTAGGAAGTTGGAAGCAAATCCCTAGATAATCAAAATAAGCTTCTAAAATCATACAACCAGGAACACCAGAAAAGGCAGTTCCATGGCAGTTTTTCAGCAAACAATTCAACATCTAACTAACTTGCCTATTGATATGTATAGACCATTCAACGGCCCAAACCAGCAAATGAAACCAGACAGCCAAAAAATGGTAGTTCTGTATTAGGTTTAGGCAATGAAATTAAATCCTTCACCACCATATCGGTTCATGTCTGTCCAACCCATTGCTACATCTGCCAAAACATTCAATGAGATCAAGTCCTTCTCAACCAAATGAAATCATGTTGATGTTGGTCTATACATCTCTCTTCTAGTGTGGTCTGTTGGGCACGTATCTTCCATAATCATAAGCCAGGTTGACAACATTATTCCTTCAAATCAAGATCTTAGCTTCGAATTTAGAAGGATTTGACAAAAGTGGAGATGCTTAAATGTTAGCCATCAGGTAAGAAAATTGTGAGTAATCAGATATTGCTCCTGCAAATTATATAGGTATATCTATTGACAGGATGTTAACAGTACAGACCATTTCACTACTTTTACCCACTGACCACAGGGTATCCTATATATTGCACAAAAGTAGGTGATAATTGTATTCCAACTTTTCAACTATAAGTAGAGTTAACATTTCAGTAGCAGCACTAAAACTCACTTGATGGAAACACAAGTAAACAACATGTATACAAGATAATTAGATAAGCACATTAACTGTGAGCTAGTAAAAATGATAAGTTACCTGTTTCCTGGGGAGAAATGACAGCGAATGAGAGTGCGCAAGACCGTATGGCCTTTATATGTAGCTACTGATATATCATCTGGATGTCTCATATCTCTTACTTTCCCTGGATATGACATCCATCTGTAATCCCACTCAGCATATCTACGAACTGGAGAGCTACATCAAGGAAAACAACTCAACGTAAGTATTAAGATTAAGCAAACTGAAACTAAAATTGATTTGCCACCCCCATCCATCTCCAAAAATAATGCAAAACTACTAGCGGGTCAGCTATCGGGAAAGGCCAGACATAAAATTCTAGCTGAAAATACAAGACAACATTCATCTAACAGCAGGATCAATTGGGAAAATATTTTCAAGCATTACGCTTGCTGTAACCTTTTGCCATTTCTTTTAAAGAAGAAACATTCAAAAGACACTTACTATTCGACATTGGATGACATTTTCCGGATGTCCCAAAGTTTAATGGCTTGATCTTTTCCATTTGAGATAAAATAACGGCCATCTCCACGAGTGTCGATGAAAGTAATGCCTTCTAGATGTCCAATTAGGACTCCAGCAGGCTTCTCCCTTGTATCAAAGCAACGTCTGTCCCATACCTAAAGGAACCAATACATCAGAGTTATGATTGGCAACAATATGTAAACAGCAATTCTCTCCAGTCTCCACTTGTCCCCTCACGAGGAATCGCCAAACCATTTGACCCATCACCCATTCCAATATAAAGGATTAGTCAATCAAATTATAGATAGTAAATGGTCAAAGTCTACTATTAGAAAACAGAAAAGAGAAAGGGAAAAAAAGAAAAAAAAATGGGATTTATTCTAGATTGTAGATAATATATTAATATGTCCTTCTGATCTATATATAAAATGAAAATAAATTACACTTGCAAGAAATATTGCATATCCACTTGTAATTAAGAATTATATTAAAAACACTAAGGGGGTGTTCTCTTTGTGTTTCAGTTTTGTGTTTTGAATTTTGAATTTATTTTGAGTTTTGTGTTTTGAGTGTTTGTTTTAAAATTGTTGAAAATGCGTTCTTTTTGTTAGTTTCTCAAAACAAAAAAAATGAATTTTTTTTTTTTTTTTTT
>NW_019231691.1:28222-77440 GCF_002742605.1 Olea europaea var. sylvestris
AAAAAAAAAAAAAAAAAATTAAATAAATAAATAAAAGTGTTTCCCGCATTTTCAGTGAGTTTTCTATTTTTTCAAGTTTTACACTGAAAACGCCCAAAACAACAAAAAAGTCGTTTTGTGTTTTCTTCACAAATTTTTTTTTTCGTTTTCGAAAACGGGAAAGAGAACACGTTTTCACCGTTTTGAAAAATCGAAAACAGAAAACGACCCGAAAACGGTAAAGAGAATAGGGCCTAATTGTCTGAAATCTAGACTTAGCTTTGAGCTCGATTTAACAGACCTGTAATGCTCAAGGTTTTCAAGTTCATAATATAATTCATTGGAGCTATGGACAACTTATGACAAGTTCAGGTGTTCAAACTTCCAAATATTGGTTCTAACAATCCAGAAAATAGTACATAATTAAAAACAAAGCCAGAGAGAATTTCTTCTTTTGATTTAGGCATGAATATTGTGCTGAAAAAAGAAAAAAGTGAAGGAAAGAAAGAAAAAAACATCATCATTGATCATACCCTTGGGAATCTGCTAAAGTATGTTAATATGCTAGAATTTTCTAACTCTGAATTTCTACTTCAAGACAGAAGTCAGTGCGTATAAAGGCTTACAAGGACAGGAATGTCTAAATGGCAATTCATTGACCATAGAACAGGTATAAAAGATTTACCTTGCAAAGGTGATCATCACTACCAGAATATATGATGTGGCCAGTTTCATCAGCAAAGCAGACAGCATTGACATCAGACTACGAACAACATGCAAGTCAAATTAATATATTAAAACATCTGAATCTACCCAAGGAAGATCAGAAGAACATTTCAAATGCAGATATAACCATAGATAGAGGAGCAAATAAAAAAAAAAAAAAAAAGAAAAAAAAAAAAGTAAGTACTTCAAACTGATACACAAACTAATCCTACTGAGAAAGTCATTTTTCCATTTTATGTTACTGTTGATTAGCATATCGACGTCTTCAGGAACTTTCAATCGGTCAACTTTCACCTATCTCTGGTATCTGATAGTAGACAAATGCCTGCCATAAAAAAGATATTTTCCCCCCACCCCCCAAAACCGATCTTCAACCATACCATAACCAGACTAATAACTCCTAGAAGTACATCATATTGTAAAATAGAGTTCAGTACCTTATGAGCTTTGATCCGCAGGCTTACTCTCTTGGATTCAAGATCATAAACATAGATTGACTCATCACTGCTACCTGCCACAAGCTCTTGCCCATCTGTTGAAAATTTCACAGAGAAGATTCCGAAAGAATAATCCTCATAATCATCGGTGTTAGATGAAAACTCCAAACCTTCATGAATTTCCTAAATAAGAAAACCATTTATTATAATTTATGGCAGGGGAAACTAATCTAAGTATTTAATCATTTCAACATAATGTTTCTTGATAGTATCATTCATCAAGTCTCCCTCAGGGAGCTCCTGAGCAAATAAACTTGACCATTCATATTTCTGCAGAGTGCAGACAAAAGCTCCATTTATAATCCTTACAATATTCTTAGAATAGGGGGCACGCAAGAAATATATTATTTTGAGTGCTTTCAATTATACAGACCTGGAACGCGTGCTTTATCACAAAACACTGCCCATACCAATAGTAAAATACACAAGTTCTACGTCTTTTCTTTTCTTTTCAGTGATCTATGTTTTTGGTGATACATAATTCATCCTGCCAGTGACCAAATCTATACACAATGACCAACTGTCCATCAACTATTATTTCACTGAAGCAAGGAAATAATTCGCTCATGATGTTGAATGTGATACGATGAATAACAGAAAGGCTGAAGCACAAACAAGATGGGAAGCGTTGGAAACTCATTGCTTTAGCAGTCCAAATCAGAATATAAATAGAATTTTTACTACTTACAGTGATATTTGCATGAGACTCTTTTGTAGCAGATCCAACATCGACAATATGGACAACAGGTGAGATACTGGAATATGCCTGCAGTAATTGCATCAAACAAAACTGAAATAAGAAAACTAGCTGGAGGTGGGAGAAAGAAGGTCATAGCTTGGATGAACATCACCCTAATCACAACAGCTCATAAGGTACGTGGCAATATAATCTGAAGTATGTTCTAATGAGATAGAATTATTAGACATGCATCAAACGCCAAAACTGACTAAATCTTAACGGATCATTATGGCTTAGGGTAGATGAAATTTTAAGTAATCCCTGCCCTTTCCACAAAACTGAATGCAGCAAAAATTGCCATATATGATTTACAATATTATGCCAATAGACTACCCATGCAGAATCTAAATTACAATTTCCACAAGCTTACAAGCAAACGGCAATCTGGTGAAAGAGATGTATCACTAATTGTCCATCGCAAGCTTCTTGCCCGGATGTCCTTTTGTACTTTCCATCCATTATCAACATTATATATTCTAATATGACTTCCCTGTTCAGAACAGAATAACAGCCTGTTAACCCAATAGAACAAGCTTCTATGAAAATTGGGTAATTATTAAGACCTTCATAGGCCCTGAATACATGGCGCTTTATAGCAGAGGGTACCTGAAATCCTGCCACAAATAGAGAACCGTCTGCAGAAAACTGCGAAATGTATGCACAACTATTCATTTTATCGATTTCTGAAGGACCATTAACTGGCAAATACCTACTCAAGATATGACAAGAGTCTGCCAAAGAAAATCTCCCTCTTCCACTATAATTACATTCCCTGCCGGCCAACATTTTCACTGGAGAAACAGGCAGTCTCCCCTTACCAGGAGCTACCCAGCTCAGCCGCTCACTCGGGCTTGATGTAATCTTCGTAAGTTGTGCAATTTCAGCATCACCACAACCCAAGACGACATTTCCATGATATCCTCCAGCCTCCTTACCCACAGAAATATCATTATACCTTCTAGACCTACTCATTTTATAGTATTATATCTATTCCACAACTACTACAACAACAATATCAAAAAGTGAAATAACAATAGACCCTTCTATATGCAGCAAAATACTGAATTGAGCTCTTCTAAATCACTATTCGTCTCTTTCTTTTAACGAGTCTTCAAAGTTTCCTCAAACCATTCCTGCAAAACGTGATTCAGATTGTGAGAACTAATTTGAATCCATAAATTCCCAAAATCCATGACGAGTAAATTTACACAGAAAAGGATTACAATTATCTTTGACAAAAATAACAAGATTTAGCAAGAAAGAAAGAAAATTCAACCGTGTAAAAGCTTTCAACCATTCAAACAATCAGAATTAGATACACAAAATACAGCAACAAGATGAATCACTACAACATAACAGTTCGCAGTCGGGTGAAGACTGACTCGATATATAGCTGGCATACGTGAGCAATGACGCATACCTGAAATGGGTTTTCAAAGTTTCGGCAGAAATTAAATTTTGTATGTATTTTGGGACACAATTTGAGTCCACCGTAGTGTACGCGAGGGAATTCGCGATTGGCAACAGAATCCCACGAAAGTAAAGGAGTAATTTATATGGGAAAATTGCAGCTGTCACCCCAATCTTTCAACCTTTTTACACTATTGCGACGGAGCAGGATGGAACCGGAAAAGCTACTAGAGATTTAATGAGAATTAAACTCTTGTTTTATCGCTCCATTTACTATTTTATTTTAATTTTTCAAAAATATAAATTTATAATTTAATGATTGGACTATGTTTTCTATCACCATCCTGATTCTTGGATCGGGTGGAACTTAATTTGAAAATTGTTGTTAATTATAAAAAGAAATTTCATTCCAAAATTTTTTTATAGGTCCGTAACGTATTAAACTATAAATACACTCAAACTTTAACTAAGTTAAAAATGTAAATAACATAGAAATAAGATATGTCACCAATACACATGGCCTTACATTCGATGTTCAAATCACCTTAGTTAACTTGGTCCTAAATGCAATCCTCAAGCACCAATATTGCGCATAAATATGGAATTGTTAACGAGAATATGACTAGTGAGTCGAAAATGAAACTGATGTTGACTTAGGTACACGAGTTTTTGGTGGGGTATCTAAAAGGGTTGGAGAAAATTATTTCTTTCTTTAATTTTTTTCTTTTATCCTTTTAACAATTTTTTTCCTTTCAATATTGAAGTTAATATATCCATGCTTGAATTCAAGACACGCTCGATTAAAGTGTATTTTTGGACAGAAATTGTTAGTGGGAAGTGAAGCCACTAACAAATGAACGGTTCAAGATAGCGCTATCAACAAATGAAAGTTAGAGAAAAAGGTACAAACATGAGGACTGCGTTGCAATTTCCCTCTTATAATTGATGAGATATCTGGTAAATGGGCTGTAGACTAATGAAGGGTCAATATGAAGGACTTAATTGATTAGGGCCCATTCGGTGGTAGCCATTAAAGTCCAAAGCACCGTGTTTGATACGTTTTTCTTAAGGGAAAATTACCTGAAAACTTATATTTAAAGACTAATTTTAAAAAAAATAAAGAATTTAAATTTCATTTCAAAAATCAGGTGATAATTAAATTTCAATAATTAGACTTAATAAAATCTAATTTAACCTAACCCCACGCTCTCCCCTCGGCCCCATTCCCAATCCCATTTATCCCTAACCCTCATCCTCACCCTACTCTCTCTCTCTCTCTCTAACCTCTCTCTCTACCCACGAACCACATCGGAGGCAGCATCGTTGTTGGCGCGACCACAACATCACACCGTCGATGAACAACTGCACGATGCGGTATCTCAAAATCCAATTCATTTTTACCCTCACCCTCATCCTCTTCTTTCTCTCTAACCTCTCTCTCTCTACCCACGAACCACACGGAGGCGACGCCATTGTTGGCGCGACCACAACATCACACCGTCGACGAATAGCAGTACAATATGGACTTGACCCAACCTATTTGTTGAAATCATACCCCGTTTGCCGCACTGAAATGCAAACACACACAAACGAAGCGAACGGTGGTGTCATCCTCATGTTTGAAGATTTGAGAGCGGTGGCGTCATCTCCGGCATCACGATGCAGTAGCTTAGGGTATTTTCATGCTACCGTGGTTTTTAGTAGCGGTGGTATAATAGTTCTTCTTTACGGTGGTTTTCATGCCTAGGTGATGGGGGTACTGTGGTGGTGGGATGTTGATGGTGGTGGTGAATCTGCTGGGGGTGAGGTGGTGGTGTTGGTGCTTATTATGGTGGTTTGGGATGGTTTTGGTTTTGAGGTGATGGCTTTGTTGTATATGGTGGTGACTGATTTTTGTTGGTGGCAGTGGCAATGGATATGACGGTTGGGGCGATTTTTGAATTTGGTGGTGGTGGTCTTGGTCATGGTGCTGGCGTATGTAGCAATGCTGCTAGATTATATTGATGGTGGGGTGGTGTGGTGTGGTGTGGTGTGGCGCGAAGCCATGCCAATGATTTTTTTTTTTTTTTTTAACGAGGTGTCCCAGCTTGCGCCAGACTACATCCTCGTCCCTGAACCTCCGGCCCCTCAACTGCTCGGGGAGGTAAATCGCAGGATGTGCCCTTGTTGGTTCCCACATGGCTTTTACTCCTTCCCCAAAGGGAGCCTCCTCCATGGTGATTAATCCACCAATAATTCCTCCTTTATTGGATCAAACATGCCAATGATTTTGTTGCTTGTATTACATGTGGTTATGGTGAGATAATGTACGTTTAGTTGCCAATGTTGGGAATGGTGGTGAGTGACCAAATTTATTTTCATTGTGATTGCCCGTGACCATATTTGTGTTAATTGTACCTGTATGTGACTTGGTTACATATAGTCACAAATTAGACTAACATGGTTATAGACGGTCACATCGAAAACAAATTTGGTCATGAACACATAATGTCACAGTTTATACGTTACGGGTCATAATTCATTGTTGATGTCACATTTCACTGGTCACAGGTTTTGAGTTCACAAGCCACTGTCATTTTATGTCACAGATCAATATTAACAGGTTACGAGTCGTTTTGTAGAAGTCACTAATCAAATTTATGGGTCACATAATGTCACAAATTCAATAGAATGGATCACAGATCACAATGTGCACATGTCACAGATCCAATAAAATTTGTCACAAGTCATTATCAAAAAAGAAGAAAAAAGAAAAAAGGTAGTCGGAAAAGTGCGCGATCGTCGAAATGGTTGTCAGAGCCATTGTCGGGAAGTCGTCGAGATATTCGTCGGAGCCGTCGTCGAAATTGTCGTCGGAACTATCGTCGAAGGTGGGTGGTTGTGGAGAGAGAGAGAGAGGAGGTTTTGATGTGATGGATGGATGGGTTGGAGGTGGGTGGCGTAAGTAGATTAATTAAACTATATTATAATTAAGTATTTAATAAAATCAATTATCATCTAATTTTTGAAAGATTTACAGAAATTTGTTAATTTTGAAATGTGCTTTTTGAATGGAGAATTTATGTGGTGTCCCTTTTCTCAAATAAGTAAAAATTTTGAGTTTAATTCATGTTTATTTGGTGATACTTTTTTAAGTGTTTATAGGATTTCTGGAATAATAATTTGAAACTAAGCAGTGAATTAAATATGTGAAAAAAAAATAGTATATTTGATAAGCTTAAGTTAAAATTTAAATACCTTAATTGGCAAAACTTGTTCTCTTTAGCAAAATTGAAAAATAATACATTTACAAGCATCATGATAACCTAGACCATCACCATCGAACACCACTAAATACCACGTAAAAATCACCACCTCACCACTCTTATCAACTACCATGATAACCTAGACCATCACCATCAATGTGTTTCCTCATACTAGAAGCCACCACAAACCAAAACCAAAATTTACCAAACTCTAACCATGAACCAGCCACTATTGTTACCTAACAGCCATGATGGCGTCATTGCTTCAACCAACCATAGCCACCAAATTCACAGAGATCACAAGACATCGTGGCACCATGGGCTGCAAATGCCTCTAACCATGTAGCATGTTGTCATTGAATTTTAAAAATAACTACTCTTTTTCACCGACACTTTCTTGCTCAACAAATCCTGGAATCCAAAATTTACAGTGAAAAAATAATAATAATAATAAATCGGACGACTATTCATTATTATTTTGTATTAAATTCTTTATATTGTCAAGTGCAGTGCACCAAACGTGGCCAAAACGAATGACATTTCTCTCAAAATTAATAGATTTTCAACCAATAAAAGTCATTTCATTTATGTCAGATCACTCAATTAAACCACCAATTGCTAAGAAAAGGATTACATATACTTCTTGAGAGAAGACAATATTTATCATTTTCATCTCATGAACCCAAATCTAATTCTCTTGTACAAAGAACCAGTGTGCCATAAACCGTTACATTATCTTAACATGGAACATATATACAAGGTCACTCCGAGGCCGATAATATTTCATGTCATAAACACGGGATCACATGCATCTTCCCCGTCACTTTTGCTCAAACACGGACAAATTCAACAAAGCTGCCTCAATCTATGCAACTTGTTTGGTAAGGTAGGTTGTATAATAGTGAACAATATTAAGGATGAAAAAAGCAGCAGCAGGAAAAGACGTGTTTATTATACTGTCTAGTATGGTCAGCCACCGTGTACCAGATATGCACTAGGAGTCGTCGAACAAACACCTTGCAATAGTGGTAGCAAGCTCACTGACCTTCTGAGGGTGGAGAACAACTGCACATATTCCAAAACAAACACCAACAGCAGCAATTGCAAAGACGAGTGGATGAGAGATCACAACTGTCATTGTAAATAAGCGACTGCAAGACTTTCCCGGCCTTTCCTCAAGGTTTACACTCATCAGAAGCTCTCCATTCAAAAGGGGAACAGTTGCACTTTCACCTAGAGAAGGTAAAGCCACTCTTGACTCCAAGTTATTCTTTGCCCATTTGAGACCCTGCAAAATGTCCAAATTGCCATCCCATTTACTAAAATAAGATGTGTATTTACTAACAAACACAATAGGTGCTTGTTTAGTAGTCTTTTTAAGTGCTTATAAACTGTGAGTCCTACTGAACGTGTGGATAATAAGTTAGTTTGACATGTGGATCCTATGAAACATACTGATAAAAAATATGTTTGACCAGCTTAAATTATAATTTAAGCTTTGCCAAACAAGCAATAGGTAGCTGATGTCCTCACCTGATTGGTAGCTGGAACAGGAGGACTATCATGTTGGGAGATTTGACTGAAAAAATTTCCATCCAACGCATGCCTTACTGAATATTTTTTTTCCTCTAGTGTCTGATGAAGTACATTTCTCACATTATCCATATTTACCCGTAATAACTTCATATCAGCATCAGAAATTCCAACCACAAAATTATTATCCATCTTAGATTTCATGCAGTGTAATATTCTCTCCAAAATGACGGCAGATTCTCGTTCTATCAGAAAATTCAGTAAATAGTTGAATCTTTGTACTTGAGTAGATGTCAGCGGTTGCTCTGATATGGGTTTTTTGAGTGACCATGCTACCTCCAAAAGAAACCTCGAGAACTCAGCTTGTCTTGTGGCCAAAATTTCACATGCAGACCTCAGGGAAAACTGTTGTTCTTCGGAGCCAAGAGACGTATTAAAATTTTTTTGCAACAGCTCCATTTCTACACAAACTTCCTTGTTCCCAATAAGAATAGGAATGAAATTTGATAAACCAGACAGATTCTCAACCTACAAAATGTAAAAACCACAGCCTAATTAAAATGAGAATGCAACCATTTGGAAAGGCATTTTGAAACAATGTCTAACCATTTTTCTTATGAGTCGAATTTGATGCAAGATTTCTTAAAACGGATTCAATGCGTTTTGAAATTGAGTGGTTTAAAATAACTTGAATGCAAAGCAACATATTTGGACAAAGGTTCAAATGCTCATCTGCAATGAAACACAGCACTGGCAAAAAGGGATTCATGTACCCTAACCCAAATTTATGGGGTCTATGGCTGTTTTATTAATGTTGTAAAATGACTGTAACGGTTTCTTGTCTCTATCATGAGATGAGTAGAACAGGTAAACATAATATTATGTACAGACTGAAGAGACAGCAAACGGTGAAAGAGGTGCTCGCTCTCAGATTCACCTCAATAAATGCAGGGCCAAAAAGATAGAGATCAGTTGGAGGGACATATATTTTCAGTAACTGGTGGTCAACACTGTTGGTGTCCCCTTCTTTCTTACAGCCAATGGAAGAAACACAAATATTATATGCCAGATACTGTCCGCCAAATGATACAAGAAACCTGATACGACCATAAAATGATTTAGGGCAATCTAGAAAAATATTACATAAACTTGATTCTATGAAATGGAACAACTGAGCGAATAATCAAGTGTGGATATTTTTCAAAGAGTAACAAACCAATCTCAAAACCCTAGCCGAATGCAATTTCTAGCTTACCTATTCAATCAGCCAATTTTAAAGACTAATCAATTTCTTAGATTATGCAGCCATCATTTGTACAAGAGACAAAGCCACTGTTGGGCCCCCATTAAAAATTATAATTCATTTTTCTCTCGCTTATTATCAACCACACATTCTCCAATAAAATTATATTACATATAATTCCAAAACTTTTTCTTCTTTTTAACCACACATTCTTCAAAAAAACACTATTCCAACCATTAAAATTTCATATAATGGGGGCCAAACAAGGGAAAAATTATCTCTGACTTTTAAATCTTCACCTCATTTATCTTCTTGAAAGTCAAGGCAACAAAGCAATATCTAGCATACCTTTTACGTCAGCCAATTATAAAAACTAATCAGTTTCATAGACTATGCAGCCATCATTTGTTGAACAGACAAAATTATCTTGCGATTTTTAAATCTTCACCCCCATTTATCTTCTTGGAAGTACAAGGCAACAAGCATAACAGTTTGATATTCAAAAGTTTTCTAACACTTCCTCATATCCATGAAGAACTATCCACCTTCATGGCCAAAACCGCAAAAAGCACACAGAGAATCCCCTACCCCCTCCCGTCTCCGCATTTCATTCTGTCACCCCTTCAATCTCCCACCTGTTAGAGGGCTACGCTATTAAGATAACGATTGCAAAATAGGTAGTAAGATAAATTAGACAACTTATGAGAGCTCAAGTATCAATGAAAGTTGATCAGATTTTTACAGAAAGTATAAGAAAAAAGAAAATGTTTTCTTAAAAACTGCAAAAAGAAACTTTAGCAAAATCTTTCCAAACTGAAAAGGCATCTCTACCGAAATTTTGGTTGAAGGAGATTGGTTCCACAAGCTACAAACTCCAAAGGCTTCCCAGCTTCAAAGCATGTTGGATAAACGTAATGAAGCTTTGGAGCTTGTTCATTCACCTTGACTTCCACTACACAATCATCTGTTTCCACAAAGTCAAACACTGTGTTAGTAACAAGTCACAGTAAACAAAGGTCTTGATGTTCACATAATTCATATCCTTTGGGCGAGTCACGCACCAAAGTATGCCAAACTATTATATCTTTGACATCAAAGAAACTTGAACATTTCCTGTTTCTTTCCTTGTTCAGTTTTATATCAAAATGCTTTCTCAATTGTCCATGATTTTATCATGAAATGTTCAAAAAAGGATGTAATCAATATTTGTGAAGCTCCTAAGAGAGCAATATTGAATGAAAATAAAAATTTGAGAAGCCAACAAACCTTTAGTGACACGAAATATCTTGTTATATAGATATACATGCATTCTTCCAGACAGCATGTTTCCAGGAGAGGCGAGAAGTTCTTGTATACATTTGGCCGGCTCCTCCAATAACTGACACAATGATATTAAATAATTTGTCCAAGATCAAAATTTCACCAAAACTTATAAAGCTAAGATAATCGCGTATTAAACAAAACATAAAAAGATGTCATCACTATTTCAATGAATTGAATGAAATTTGAAGTTTTATCTAACCCTCAAATTGGTGCGCAAGAAAAGCGATAAAAGTATCCACTTAGATGTTGCATTACATAAAGCGAATGCTGAACTTCGGTCCCCCAAAATGACACTCTTTAGGAACCATGCCTTCCAGAGCTACAAGAAAATCTCTGAACTCCTTAAAATTTCACTTAAGTAGTTGCTCCAGTTTAGGTTGTTCATAGTTTTTTTTGTGGAAGATTGGCAATGAAAAGGACTAATTGGGCTAATGCTAATTCCAGATACATACACAACTCTTCTGAGAGCTGAGGGGTAAGATATTGCAATCTCTACATACAAATATCTAACATTCATCATTATGTTCTATCATATATGCTTTCCAATTATCAGGTAATGTGGTATTAAAGACGAATAATACTTCGACTATGCCAAACATGCCCTTCATGTCAATGAAGTGGCTCACGACTTCGATTCCATGTAGGAATTATGTGGCTGCAACTTCTTAAAGTTCAAAAACTGACTGAAATGACCACACAGCCTTCAGTGTCGTGATGCACGTCTGGTGTTATCCGATTGCCAAAAATGGACGGAAATTAGGTTTTCGATTTTCGGTTGGGGAAGCAAAGTTTTATTTACCACTTTCATTATCAAATCTATGATATTAGCAACTGAACACTGGCAAGTTCAAAGTGCAGTTAATTTACTTATGGAGTATCTTTATAATCATAGGCGCAAGGCTCAGTACAAATGAGTAAACATTCAACATTACTAATTAACTTCAGTCCAACAGATGAATGGGAAAGAATAAATCCAAATTACCTTGAGCCACATTACTTTGGGCACTGCAATAAAAGCAGTCAAAATTGTACAACCTGGACGGATATACCCCTCCAGTTCAACAGGCATGCTGGCCAACCACTCAAATATCTGCACAAGTATTTACAAGCGTGTTATTTAAAACCTCACATCTTTGATACCAAGAACATTTAACCTCTCCTTTATGTACTAAACTGTAATATTAATCTTTAGAATACTTGGTGCCGAAGTCGACGAGGAAACTCAGCAGGATTCCAATCATAGAGCTTGAATGAGATCCGAACAGCAGGGCACTACAATATGTAAAAGTAGTTATGCTTTGCAACTGCTACAGTAATATTTTACACACTGGAGCATTGGACCTACCAAAGAGGAGAAAGAGCTATTGTTCTCACAATAGGAAGGGGAATATTTCTGTTTGGGTTTCTCTTTCTCCCCATCAAGATGAGTTTCACCAGAAGCAGCAAACGCCAAAAAAGTATCCCTCTGGATAGTCTGGGAACCAAGTCCTGAGTTTATTGTCGACATATGTCCTTCAGACTCTAACAATATTTCCGGTTCTGCAATCTGACTGCTCAAGCATATGCTATCTGTGCCATATAGAATTCAACAACTTCAACAGTGCAAAATAGTGAACATCGAATTTCAGGATAAACAATGCACGCATGAATGGATATAACAAATAGCGATCATAGCCCGGCAAAAATGTATACTTTGCCAAACATACATAAAATCATCCACTCCTACTGACATGTCTAGGCAAAAGAAATATAGAGAAATTAATGGAGGAGAGACTGTCAGAAACTTTTCATGGAGAATCACCATGTTGATAAAAGTTCATACCTTTTCCCTTGTCAGCATTGCAGCTGACATCATCAACTAAAACAACCTGCAGAGACTCCTTCTCAGTGCTTCCTTTAGAATCATTGGGTCTTCTTCGACGTCTATTATTGTGGCGTTCCAATTTTCTGCGACAACTACGTTTACCCTCATCGAAATCTGACAAAATGTGAAACCTGCCAAGGGTAGAAACATTAGCATGAGCAAGTATAAATGATAACTAAGTGCCATTAATCCTAGCCAGCCAAAGTAATGGTCATGTTCATCTTTTTCACAGTTCCAATATAAATAACCAAAAGACTTAAATAGCATGCACATCTAACTGTTTCTAAAAAATCTAACGAAGTAGTTATGCTGAAAATCAGAAACTGCAATTCTTTCACTAGTACCATGTACAATTTTAAACTTAATCCAAGAGTTACCATACAAATATAAATATCTAGCCTTAACTTACATTTCCACAAAATAATGAAGCAGCAGCCTGCAGATTAAAGAAAAGGTCACTTGAATTGCCCATTTCGTATTTTTGAAATTCAACAAATTATTTCCAGACAAAGGTTCCCCAACTTATTCCCACTGTGATATTATCATTTACAGGAATAAAGATTCTTTCACGAGGCAGATTGCTTCAAGTACAGATAGACCAAATATTCCACAAAAAATGTATGGAATAAAACCTGAGTGCATAAATTGCTTCAAGATTTTTAATTTAATTCTTATCCCGCCAGAAGTTTTATTTTAATTTGATTCAAGTGTCTAAGCTCCTTTCCCAATTTTTCAGTGAATCAATCAGCCTAATCTTAAACCTATGAGATTCTTTGCTCCACAATGATTCTTTCCATTCCAACACAAGTATTTATAGCTCTTAACCCAGGCATTCAAACAAAAAATTCTCAACAAAGGTTCCTCGTCAAAAAGCGATATTCATTACAATACTTAAAATTAGTGATTAATTATCATCAATATCATATAACCACAACGGAACTCTGAAAGCAATTATGTGCACATATTACATGTGTACATAATTTTCCCGGATTCATAGTGACATGCAGAATATTAATAGTTATCTGTGCATTATTTGCATTTTTAATCACCGACCCTGCCTTATGATATCCCCAGGTTGTGCATGTTCTTTTACATGTGTATATGCATCTAAACCAGAACCCAACCTTTAAGGCAAAAGACAAGACTTGAACTGCAAGTACCATTCTGCGTTGATTTTATAGATACGAAAACAAAAACAGTAAAATGTAAATGAGCATATCAACCTTGCAATCCAATTCAGAAAATCATATTTTTCATTTGTCTCTACGTGACCTTCTTAAATGTGAATAAATAAAAATAAGTCAATCTATAACTAAATCTCTCTTCGCCAATCTATCCCAGTACAACATAATGACAAATTAAAACTTATCAAACCTAAAAATCATATTTTATCACCTTTACTCCTGTATTTAATTTTTTACTTCCTAGCCTACAATTAAAAAGAGCTAAACTATTAATCGTGGTTTATGTTTCTTCTTTTCTTTGTTTGTTTCAAGAAATCTGTCGTTTCCAACACCTCCTTTTTCCCTTTATTCTTTTTTCAGATAGTATAAAGTACAGTAGCCGCATAATAGATAAAAGGAAAATTTATTTTTGCCCACCATAGCTTTCTGTATAAAACTCATTTCGTCATCAATTCATTTACGAATACAACTCCATAAAAGCATATAAAACATAAAAAATCATATCTAAAGGGTAGACAAATTTACTCAACACTTAAACATAAGCTCACTTTCCACATTGTTGGCAATATCTCTTGCTCTCTCCATCAAGAACCACCACACTAGCATTGGCGCACTGCAAGCAGACCCTGTGCCTCTTATGGTATCCTTTGAGCTTGCTAATATCGGCCTCACACTCCGGGACCTGGCACCTGGCCGTGGCTCCAACGGGGACCCTGACAGTCCGAACCCGCTTCTTACCCGACTGATCCCCACTTTCCTCCTCCTCCAGCTTAGCATCCAGCTCCGGGCAAGCACACGGGATCCGCCCCGCCAAAAAATTCGAGCAGACCAATCTTGGGTCCCTCTTCCTCACCCTGGTTGAATTTTTGGGCTGTTGACTTTGGGGCTGAATAGGGTCAACACCGGGTCCAGATTCTGATTCGGGTCCATGGATGGCTTGTGGGTCAAAGGCGAGGTTCAGATTGTCATCGAGGTCGAAATCAAGAAAATTGGACCAGTCAAAGAGGGAGGCAGAGGTAGGATCACCGGTGATATTACCATCGTCGGTGGACGGAAATTCAAGGATTTGTAGCAAGTCCGACGGAGTTTCCGTGTGTTTTTGTTGCATTTTCTTCGCCTGAAAAATGGGAGAAATGGACTTGGAAGTTCTTGGGAGAAGTAAGAGTCAGAGGCGAGTGAGGCGGGAGAATCGTTAGGTGGCGACACGGAGACATTAGATTCCCTAAGCGGGAATTATTGGATGCTATGCGAGCACTAATGATGATGACCTTTGGTAAAATAAAAAAAAAGTTGACCCCAACCCGCCCCGTCTATAGAGATTTGTGGGGGAGATAAATCGTGGGATGTGTTCCAGCAGATCAAAGAATAAAAGCTGTCTGTACATTGTGCCTACAAAGAGTCCAATTTCATATTTCAGGAATCGAACCCCCACATTGCAGCTGCCAACAAACCGTGAAATAACCTCATTCGTGTCCTTTGCACCACTACACTATGTCCCGAGGGCGGTAAAATACATTGATAACATGATAATTAAAGCAACTCTATTGCCAAATATTTACTATTCATTTTAGTGGAATACCCCCTAGATGTCATTTTTCGTGCGAAATTCCTCAGACGTTTCATTTGGTGCAAAGCTCTTTAAATCATTCAAACTTTGACCCTCTTTTTCTTTTAATTTTTTCTTCTCACTTTTATTTTAAATCACACAATTTTTCATAAATTAATATTACATGTAAATAAAATAAAAAATCTTACTTTTTTAACCACACATTCTACATAAAAAAACACTATTTCATACATTAAAAATTGAAAAAAGGGAGGGGGGTCAAACGGAGGATTAATACTTAATCGTTAAAAATAGTAAAGATGGCCAGTAATATAAGAGTAATTGACACAATACACTATCATGTTACTTATTTTACACAATATTCCCTAAGCTTTCATTTTGGCGCAAAATTCCTCTAAATAAATCAAAAAAATTAAGAAACAATTGTAGCCAGAGTCTCAAATCTTTTCAAAATACTTAGATGATTATAACTAATAAAAAAAACCATATTTTAAAAAGGGAAAAAATATTATCTTTCCCAACACGCGCACACCCTATCCCCCGTCCCCATCCCAAATTACTTTGTTTCTAAGTTCCTATTTGGGGCACATCATTTGTTTCCTTAAAATGAGAATTCTCGTCGTTTCGCACATAGCTAGGCCCCACACAAGAGATGGGAAGTCAACGAAGCCAACTGGATGTGATCGTTAACGGTCAAAATTTTCATTTTTTTGTCCAATAATGTGTCTCAAACAGGCCTTAAATATTTCCACCACTGAACGGCGACACCACCATGTCTGTAGTAATTGTAGACAAGTTAACAATGGCATACATCAAGTATAGAAAATCATGCACCAGAAATTACCTTTTAATCACCACCATCTCCAAAACAAAACTAAATACCACCACTCACTCTAAATTCACAATTTTCTATCTCTTTTCTTTCTCATCTACCACCGCCACCTCCAAACACCAACGATAACCCCATCAACACTACCGCCATCATCTCCTCCAAGAAGAAGAAATTCACATCTTCAACACTCAAAGGATTGGGTTGCGTTACCTCATAGGTCTCTATGCCTGTAGTCATAAGGACCTCAACCAATTGTAATGTTAAGAAAGTGAAAAAGAAGAAGATAAATAGAGAACAAAAAAAAAATAAGAAAAAGAAAAGGCCAAACTATCCATTAATAACAACTTTCTTGTTACTGTTACGTTGTTACTATCGTTGACATTGTTATCAAGTTGTGTGTGTGTGCCTGATGTTTAGCATGGACCTGGGATTGGGGTTGCCATTGGAATTTGATATGCCTAATATTTGGTATGGACTTGGCATTTTCATAATGACAAAGAAATGATGAATTTAGAGTTGATGGGGAGGCTTTTAGATCAATTTGATTTGTTACAGAGGTGAGAGAGTGGTTTGGAGGGAACAGGATAGGATAGGGATGGGAAATGTGAGGGTGTTTGTAAAGATGAAAGGATAGTTAGGCTCATTTACATATTTACAAAATGTTGGAGACTCTGACTGCAATTGCTTCCTATTTTTGTTTCTTTAAATTTATTTAAACGGGATGGTAAATTCATCATTTTACAATACTTTTATTTAGAAAGAGGATGAAAAGATTGTATTCCAAAAAAAAAGGATGATTTAGGGAGGTTTTGCGTTAAAATGAAAGGTTATGGGTAGGAGTGGGCGTAGGTTGAGTTGGATCGATTTTTATCTCAACCTAAACCTAACCCAACGTGGTCAGTTTTAGTAATGTTCAACCCAACCCAACCAAATGTCGATCGGGTTGGGTTGGGTTGGTCGGGTTGGGATAACCTATCAACAAAAATTAAAGTCGTCAAAATACTAAATTTAAAGCAACATTTATATAGTCTTCTAACATCAATAAGCTTAAAACATATAATGGTATAATCCACCAAATACACATCAAATAACTATCCAATAACAATTACATATCTAATTACAAAGCTATAGTACCGAGGCAAAAAACTATTGGCACAAACAAAAATTTGCTGGGGAAAAAAACCAGCCACCAAACAAATTAATTCTTGTACCACAAAACAAAAACCATCAATCAAATAACCATTGGCACTTGACACAAACGAAATAATTATCCAATAACTATTGGCACTTGGCACAAACAAAAACTAGACATGAAACAAATTAATTCTTGTGCCCTTGATCATCTTCATTCAATTTTGAGTTCATTGATTCCAATTCTACAAAAAAAAAAAAAAAGGTTGATTAAGTTGACAACAAAATACATAGATATAAAGTCAAAATAACAAAATTTATGAAAAAAATACATATTACCTTCATCTAACTGGTTGTAATGCTCAACATCTTCCATGTGGAAACCATCTAACTGTGGAGAAGCTTTCAACCAATTTTGTGTGCATACCAAGACTTCTACCATTTTAGGACTTAATGAACTACGAAAAGAATAAAAGGATCCTTCCTCCGGTGCTAAAAGCACTTTCTGAAGCAACGGTTGAAACTTGAATTGCCAACACATCCTTAGCAAGATTAGACAAAACACCGTACTTACTTTTGTTAAGCTTCCACCAATCGAGAACATCAAAGTCCTTGTTCTCTATGCTTTCACGAGCATCGAGTAAGTATCTTTCCACATCATTTTTTATTTCAGCATAATCTTTTACAGCTTGTTTTTTCAAAAATCTAGAAAGACAAGCATCACTCATAGAAGAAGAACTGTCTTTATTTGTACCGAAAGAACTTAAAGACTCGTCAGTTGATACTTGACTACTTCCATGAACACCTTCACATGCCACATGCCACTCATAAATATCCATGAAATTTTCTTTCAAAGATTTCATCATGTTACTAACAACTTCCTCATCCATGTATAGAACACTAAAACAATATTTAACATAATCTATTTTATATCTTGAATCAAAGATAGTAGCAATAAGCAACAACTGATTCACATTTTCCATTTTACCCCAATACTTTTTGAACTTCTTCTTCATGTTAGTCGCCATTTCACCCAATAAAAAATTACCACTCAATCTCCATTCATCCAATTCGATTACAATATTACAAATTTCATGAAGAGAAGCACAAGCACTAACATGCAATGAAGAACTAAAAGTCAAAGTCACTTCAAAAAAATTTTAAGACACTTGACAAATACAGATCCATTTTTCCAATCTAAATTTGAAGGAGGTCCACCTCTCTTTTTACCACCATCATCTTCTCGAAAGTAATGCAAATATTGAACATCCTCTTCTTCTAACCTATCAAAAGCTTTCTCAAATTTCAATGTCGTTTCCAACATCAAATAGGTAGAATTTCACCTAGTTGGAACATCCAAAAATACAATAGACTTGCAATCGATCTTCTCTTTTCTCGTACACTCTTTCAATTTTTCATACCTAGCAGGAGAAGATTTTACGTATTGATTGCATTGCGGATATTCACAATGGAGTCATGTACTTCCCTCAACCCCTCACAAACAATCAAGTTTATAATGTGTGCACAACACCTCAAGTGCAAATATCTTCCATCTAGAACACATCCATCACTACCCCAAGCAATCAACTTCCTCCTAAGATAAGCGATAGCCACATCACTAGATCTTGCATTATCAACAATGATTGTTAAAACTTTCTCAATTCCCCAATCTTGCAAACAAGTATCAATCATTTTCCCAATCATTTCTCCTTTGTGATTTGGAACAACACAAAAATTCAAAATACGCTTATTAAGTGTCCAATTAGAATCAATAAAATGTACTGTAAGAGACATGTAATTAACATTTTGAATGGAAGTCCAAGTATCAGTTGTGAGGGAAATCCTTTGACGGTGAAAAGAAAAGACTTCTCTCAATTTCAGTTTTTCATCTAAATACAATTGATAGATGTCTCTAACAAGAGTCCTCCGAGATGGAGCCTTAAATTGAGGACATGCTACACTACAAAAGAGCTTAAAATCCTGACCTTCAACAAACCTAAAAGGTAATTCATCCAATACAACCATCTTAGCACATGCAACTCTACACTCTTCTTTACTTCAACCAATAGCAACAAGATTGCTCCCGCCACCCTCTTTTTTGTTCTCAAAAGAAAAGATTTTTTGCTTCTTATCCACCAATCTACCAGGATACTTCTTACATTGATTTGTCAAATGATTGCCCAATGTGCTAGTATCACACTTCTTAGTGCCACAAGTATAATCTACCCCACAGTAGTTACATTTACACCTAACATCTGGATCATCCCTTGATCCCAAAAGCGTAAAGTGACCCTAAACATATGAAGCTAATCTATTAGATTTTCGTTTACCTAATGTTGACGGTGCACGTGGAGGAATACTTGCTTGCAAATCTATGTCATTTGATAGAGATTCTGTGCCAAGTACTTCACAATCATCGATATCTACAAACATATTCCACCAAAATTATAAAACAACCAAATAGATGTATTTAATAAAAATAACAATGCAATACAACAAAGCAGTAATACAACACCTATGGCTGTGTCCATTTCCTAAAGTGATGTTAATTTTGCACGACCTCAAAGCTGAATTGACTTTAGTTGTCTACAAACTCTGCATCAATAATTGGTCCCAAATCTTTAGTTTAGTAATATAATATTTGACATCAGACAGTAAGAATAAGATACTGGGAAGTGGGAACAATAAATCAAACAATAAACAGGGTATGCATATACTATTTTCAGACAGTAAGGTTTTTTCATCAATAATTGTGGTATGCATATACTATTTTTTTGTTGTGAGTATAACATTAAAATGAAGATAATTTAAATAATAGCTCTTGGGAAAATATGTTCACCTGGCTGTATTGCTAATTCCCAGATTACTTCCACAAAACTAATACGGTGTTTAGCAGGTGCTTGAAGCACGATGACAATAGAACCTATTACACACAAAACACATCTCAATATTCCTAAATCATAACTTCCACAGTTTCTCTTTCAACAAAAAATGAGCTAAAACAACACTGTCAATTAAATAAAAAGTATTTCAGCTTACATAATATTACTTGTGCAGCATAAAATTTGAAATTCGAAATGACACTCTTTCTTGTCCTTTGTTTTAGAGGGGAGACTGAGAAAAATGGAGTTTGTCGTTGCGAATTGAGAGAAAATGACGAGAGAGAGATTGAGAGATTAGGGCTTCTTTAGTTCTTGTCGTGTGGCATCGCGTGAGAAGTGAGAACTAAGAACTGAGAAGTGAGAAGAAGTAGGGCTTCGTTTGTTTAGGGCTTCTTTTTAGTTTTCATTCATTTCTTCTTCTTTTTTCACTTTTGATTGTTGGTGGTTTGGGTTATTTCGAGTTTCGTTGGATAACCCACAAACGAACCAACCTAAAAACACTAAAAATCGACCCAAATCGATCGATTTGGGTCGGGTCGGGAGATTTTTGTGGGTTGGCTTGGGTTTTGCCTAGCCCTAGTTATGGGATATATTGCACAAATAGGTAACGTTAGAGGGTATTGCATCAATTACCCTTATATTATTGGCCAACTTTACCTGACAGAATTAGATGGTAGGGATCTTCCACAAGGAAAAGATCGTTTCGGGAGTATTTCGTCAAATAAAAGGATATGGAGATATTTTGCAATAGAGGCAAAGGCTAAGGGGTTTTGCGTCATTTTACTTTTAATAAAACATTAATTTATCCTAAATATTTTTCTTTTTATTTAAGCATACATATTATGTTTTCTTATTTCTCATTTGAGTCATCGAAAATTTAGGAGTATTTGAGCTCAATAATGCTATTTATAGATACAAGTGATAATATGCCACTTATGTGATAGTGGTATTGCGAATATCGTATATCCTAATTTTCATGAAAAGTAATGAAGAATAGCATATGAGCCGTATTATTTGAAATTAGATTGTATAAGAAAAATATAATTTTAAATTATTAATAAAGTGATTTAATTTATCTGGTTAGTTATGATTGGAATTTTTTACGGATTAAACGTTGGATACTTTATTTTACCAAATGATGACATCATGATGTGCAAGTAGCCTAAGCCTAAGGCAAATGAAGGTCGAGGCACAAGTAGGCTACATGGGATGCAACCAAGCACGAGATTGATGTTGGCATGATGGCTGGCCAAAAACCTACAAATATGATGGATTCTCTGCAAGGTTTTAGATCATGTTCATTACTCGTCTTCTATTGAAGTAGCTTTTGAAATATTCTAAAGACAAGTTTAGAAGATTTTGTAATAGTTAACAAATATTCGAAGATTTGAGATTCTTCTAGAGAATTCTATACTAACAGTTAGTCGTTGGTTTGGAAAAACTTCCACCATCCATTCCAAATAGGTAATATTATATATAGATGTTGGGTTCATTTTTAAATCTATTCAAGCGAAGAGAGCTTGAGAGAAGAAAAGAGTACTAATATGAGGAAAAGTGTGGATTTGTAAGCACTAGCAGAGAGTACCAATGTGATGGACAAGCTAGAAAATACATAAAACTTCAAGATGCAGTCAGATCCTAGACCAGGCTTATAGCACCCCATCTTTGACACCTTTTTTTGCCCTTCTTCGTACTCTTCTTCCTGAATCATGTAGAGGATTTATTAGATATTATTTTAAAAATTTATGTTTTGAAAATTAAAAATATGTATTTCACACATAAAAAATATTATGATGAAAGTTTTAATCAAGCCTAGGTTGTAAATATGTATTACGATTGTGTTTACTAAATACATTTGTGTAAACTTGATTCATATGTAGTCAGATTCAAAATCAAGCATATAGCACACCTTCTTGGATGGTCACCCTTCTTCCTCTTATTTTCGCCTTCTTCCTATCATGTGTAGAGGATTCGTTAGATTTCATTTTGAAAATATAAAAACATGTATTGTACACAACTTGAACAATGAATTGTAAGTTCTGGTTGTGTCCATGTTGTAAAAATCTACTAGTAAAAAAGGCTCAGGGTGAACAAGAATCTAATAGAAGTTTAGTTTCCAACAAAATGGGTAGGAAACCAGCATTGAATCTCTAAAGTACAACCAATATGGGCGAAGGTAGTGGGGGGATGGGATGAGCCAGCCCAATCCCTTAGCCCATATGGAAATTTAAAAAGCCAAAAATTTATATGTCAAGTGTATAATTTACACCAATTCATGATTCATGTATAAAGATTAAACTTTCAAAAATCAGGTGGGTGTGTGTGTTTGTGTGTGTGTGTGTTTGTATGTATATATCTATTACATCGGTTTCCTGTAATCAAGCGTAGTTTCCTTCTATACTTTTCCACTACAAAATCGTCATCCAAAATTAAACATCCAGCATAATCTTAGATTTTCACTGTAGAACTCTATTTCGGCCGTCAAAGAAGAAAAAAATCAAGTAATGGCGTACATTCACGATTAGTACAAATTGATTGATTTCATCAACAATGATGGTTTTGTGACACGGATTTGGGAATCGATTTGGTGAAATGTGGTGATCATCTATTCCATACATACCAATAAATTTGAATTGTGTTTTTAGGCACATGTATGAGACCATCTATTCAATTAAAAGTGTGAATTGTGACAAGTTTTTGAGTAAAAATTGTGATTTGTGACATGCTTTTCACATGGTTTCTCTAGTCACTTGGATAAAATAAATGAGACTTGAAGCGTGGTCCACATTAGACGTGTTGTAAGGAAAAAAATATGTGACCATTTATTCAGTAGAAAACGTGATTTGTGACCTACATTTGAATCACCGTGAACTATGACATGCTTTTCATATTGTTTCTCTAGTAAGTTGGATAAAATAAATGTGACCTAAAACGTGCTCCACAATAGATATGGTGTGAGGCAAAAACTATGTGACCTTTTATTCAGTAAAAAACGTGATCTATGATCCGAAGTTGAGGAACATACGTATACATGAACACATATATCATACAAACCATTAGATGTGACCTGTGGTGTTAGACAACCACACGTGACAACATATTCAATAAAACACATGAACTGTGACCTGATTTCTGGTGAACACAGTGAACCTGCGACCTGCTGTTGGTATAATTTGTCTTGCAAACAAAATCTGTCACTGCTATTCATATGATATGTAACTTGGTATTTACATGTGGCATGACAAACTAAATCTGTGACCATTAGATGTGACCTGTTGTGTTAGACAACGACATGTGACCGCATATTCAATAAAATACATGAACTGTGACCTGATTTTCGGTAAACAATATGACCTGCTGTTGGTATGATCTATTTTGCATACTAAATCTGTGATCTGCTATACATATGATATATGACCTATTATTTACATGTCGCATGGAAAACTAAATCTAAGACCAAAAGCACTACTATGTGGGCAATCAACAATATATTAACAACTGAAAGTTGGGGCCCTCGTGTATTGCAAAAGCGAGTTCACATCCACATAACATTATTGAATACAATCACCTCCACTGATTAGAAAAATATAAAAGGCTACCAACTGAAGCATAAAATTCATTTACAAATATTACGACAATTGTCATTCTATAACAATCCCCTCCTCTTTTAAACCCTGCTTCACCTTCTTCACGTAAGTTTCCCGGTGTTTGTAGAGAACGAGGCGACATCAAGTCTAAATTATCGGAAGTGGAATCAACGAACGGATACAGTCTTGGGGAAAAACTTTTTGGAAGTTTGGAATTGTGAGTACTTGCGAGAAGACGTGTAGAGGATTGAGAGATAGAGAGAAAAAGAAAGTAAGAGAAAGATGAAATGGATTATTATGGAAGTTAAGATAATTATCATTCAAATTGCGATATTTAGGGAAACGTGCGTCAGTTGCAATACATATCGTTTAAAGATTGAATTATAATTAAATATTTAAATATATAATAATTAAATCAAAACCTGAGATTTGCATAAAAAACTTTCGAGCATGACTCTTGCATTGTGATCTCCAAATACTAGGATTTCTGTAGTTTCCACATTTAAAAATAATTTGTTTAATTTTGACCCAAATATTTGTATTAGTCCAATTCTGATTTGAATTCTAACCCAAGTTCAATACTTAATTAATCAAATCTTGTTGAAGATGCTACAATTATTAAATACTATTTTCATAACATTTATTAAACGTGAATTTCTTATTTTTAAATTAGGCATTTTATTTAATGCACGTTTGACTAAATTTACTAATGGTAATTAAGTAAATTTATAGTAGAAAATTTGTGTTGATCAGATCTAAAAATTACTTATTTTAATAGTTAGAATCATTATACATTACATGTTTTGCTAAGCTTAAAAAGTAATTAATTTTTTATTTCTACATATATTTTCATGTATTACCTATTCATACTTATAAGAAAAATTAACTATTTTGACCATAAAATAGATGTTACGATCAAAATAAATAACATGCTCTAGATTTGATCTCGGCAATAAAAAGAATATTTGTTAAAATTTATTTATTTATAAATTAATCTATATATATGTATATTCTTGAAACAGGGTAAAATATGGACATGAATTAAATCTAATTGCTTTGGGCCCTCATAATTCTTAGTCGGTTTTTCTTTTAGACGTGACTCCTCACTCTAAAATGAATTGATATAGAATATTGTTGTCCATACCAAATAGTATTTTGGGACAATAACATATAGTAATATATTATTGATTGCGTGTTTTGACTAAAACTTTTAGTTGTTTGAAAATATTGTTCGTCAAATTTATTTAGAATATTCATTGAATAATTTCTTAGTTTTTCATTGGTATATATATATATATATATATATATCCTTTTCCTTTGCTTAATCCGATCATAGTTCAATTAGTTTATATTTTTAACGTAGGCGTCAATTTTTTGTTTCAGTAAAAAAAAATATAAAAAAACTTAATGGAACATATTATGGTGAAAACATCTAGAGTTCTTTTATTTTATTGAGTGTTGTACACTCTTTGTTGTGAATGTCATAAATTTAACCTCAGTTCATTCAAAAAAATTTAAATTTTAACTCATCCTAATATCATTTTCTAGCTCCGCCCTTAACAACCAGTCGATAAAACATAGTGCTATTGCTACCCATTATTAAACACAAGCAAAGAGAAAAGAAGTAATCATTATTGAACAAAAATGTCATAATAAATGCAAAATTATGGAAAATAATACCTAATATCCAATGACTTCACATTGTGCAGCACGGTAGAAACGAATAACATGCTATAGATGTTGCATTCATCATCTTAAGGAAAAGGTGAAGGAGAATGAGAAAGGGTATCAATGAACTAGCTGAAGATTTTTGTTTGTAAAACTCGCAAATGTATGATGACAATTAAAAACAAATAATAAAGTGGAGCTAAAGAGTCCGGAGTATCATTCTCACTAGCAAGGTTTTGATTAAAACTAATTAACTACTGGAACTAAAATAAAGTAAACAATCAAATATGATGGTTTAAGTGTTGCAAGTCCTCATTTCACCAGAGCTATCTCCTTTAATCGTGCATCTCATGCTCTATTTTTTAAATGTATTCGGTCAAATTTACTAATTAAATTAATTTATGTCTCTCGAATTCAAATCAATCATATCTAGTTGAGTCTGTGAGTCAACCCACTATACCCAATACGAATAATCTCAACAAAAAGGTTAAATTACCAAAGAATTCAATTAAATATTGTGACAATAATAAAAGTGTATCTTTACCTTTTAGATGCGATTATGCCTTAAGACTCTTTCCACTGTCAAGCTACTACAAGCTAAGACCCTCCTAGAGCCACCTAATTGCTGATTTCTATACATGATTAAATGTATAACTTACTTATCAATTTATTAAAAATTCATAAATCATTGAAATAGTGATCAATTGTTTGAAAGAATGAAGAATAATAGAATATAAATAAAATCAATACATAAAACCATTAACTACGAGAATTTTAGGAATTGAAATTAAAGGTTCAAATCTAGCCCCCATTTGTCTCCTTTTAAGACAAAACTATGTAATTCTCATACTACTTTCTAACCACACATTTATATAATAAAATATTTTGTGCATAAATTCAAAACTTTTTATACTTTTTAATCACACATTCTCCAAATAATCATCATTCAAAACATCATTTTTTCCAAAATATTGACCATCAAATAGGGGCCTAGGTTAGATCCTTCATTCCAACTATCGATTTAGTTATACATCAGGAAGTAAAAGCACAAAAGTATTTTAGATTACATCACCGAGTTTAAAGGAGAAAATGAGAAAAAGACGATCTTATTGCATCAAGAATTCATCTTCTTTACGCCAAGTTTTTGAAATAACTTATTCTTTATTTTCTCATTTTTTTTCTTGTGTGTAGACCCGAAATAGGAAGAGTCTACAAAAAATAAAGGCTCAGTAGTAGCAAACCCTCTACAAATTTAAGCATGTACAATATGCTCCATACATATTGAAAATCACATAAAAGACCCTATTTGAAACCTTTTGTTCGAAATACCCTTCTAATAACAAGATCCGTCAATTGTGCCATCAAATCCCATAAATAGGGAAAAAAAATAGATAAAATACAAAGGGCAAAATTGTCATTTCGTATTTGTTGACTCCACACCAATAGCCGTAAACATGAACCCTAATGCAAGAAGTGATATAGACCTAAAACTACCAATTTGTTCATAAGCCAGCACAAACACCCAAAAGGATACTAGCCACATCAATAACTTGTAAAACCTAGCCTTTTTGCTCCTTGTAATATCGGTTTTCTTCTTAAGAACAATTTGAAAAATTATTTCTTTAATCTCCCTAAGATTTCCATCAAGACTCTGAATATAGCTACTGAGATAGTTGTTGGAATATAATCAGTTGCAGTAATGTTCAGGACAATAAAATGCAAAAATATAAAACTTATCGTCCGATCGAGTCTCGTGACAACACGATATCCTAAAGTGAAGTTACCCGTCGATAACTGATGTGACCTCCGTGGACGATCACTCCCAGAATACAACGATCGTAAACCACTTGTGTAGCAATCACGAATGGTTTTCAGAACTATCAAAAGTACTCCAGAATATATGTAAAAATCGAGTATAAAAAAACAAATACAGAATATGAGAAATAAGATTTCTTTTCAAACTATTTTCCGTTTTCTTTGATGTGTCTCTTTCCAAACCAAGACATGAGTTTATATAGACAAAATTGGAAGTAACTGTCTCCTCCATGACTAGAAAATAATGTAAAATTTTAATGACTGCGAGTAGTGGATATTTTAAAGGCTATGAGTAATGGGTTGTTACAAAAAAGGTTAGAAAATATTGGCTAATTTGACCTATTAAATAATTTCGAAAATAAATAAAATAATAATAAAATTTTATTTTAGTCAAGGAAGCCCAAGACCCCAATCAAAACTTTTTAATAATTGGGTAGTGACTTGAACCCCTGACGTTCCACACAAATGCTACATTTCTCATCACTTGGGCACTTAATCTAATTTGATTATTTCGTTCACATTTTACGTTTATACTATAAATATATAACAATCCCCCACATGAAATAAATAAGATAAATGAAAATATTACTTTGGAGTACGGTAGAAATCATGCAAGCATAGGTGTCTACCGATTTGAATATTGGTTTTGTATATTCTATCAAGATTACTAACTGTAGAGTGAACTATGTCTTGAATTATATAATTATGGTTGCAAACTGAGACAATAGAACACATACATGACTTCTAAAACGATCATGAGTTCTCGCGGTTGTGTTCATTTATGCCGCAAACTTTCCCAATTTCTTTTAGTGCTCTAAAGAAATAGCCTCAATTCTCATAGGAAGCGGCCCACTTCCACACTCAAATAGGTACTTCTATCAAGGGTGCACTGTATCTAAACAACCTATTGAATATCAACTATAGTAAACATTAAGAGCAGTAGCCCATCCTCTAAATAATACAGTTGGTACTACGCATCATAGGGAAGGGTTTGAAACAAATTCAATGTAGTACCCTCACAAACCACTCCAATAACTTTGTTGTCCCATTGAACCTTGACCATGAGATCTCCAATTGCAAGGTCAGGTTTCCGTTATGGGTGATCTAATATATAATAGGCTTTAGCCCCATCCCCATCGATGTTTATTGAACAAGCTCTCTAGCCAATTCTTCGATTAATGGGTCAGCAATATTATCACTTGACTTCACATAGTCAATAGCTATAATCCCATCTTTAAACAGCTGACGCACGGTATTGTGCCTCCTAAGAATATGTCTGGCTTTCCATTGTAGGATGAATTTTGAGCTCTTGAAATAGCTGCTTGACTGTCACAATGAACTGAAATAGTTGGAAATGGTTTAGACCACAAAGGAACAACCATAAAAAAAATTCCTTAACCATTCAACCTCCTCACCTACCTTATCTAAAGCTATGAACTCAGATTCCATAGTAGATCTAGCAATGTAGGTTTGCTTAGTGGATTTCCACTTGTAGATTTACTTTCATTGGTATCGAAAATCCAATTAGCATCATAATACCCCTCAAGTACAGCATGGAATTTGGTCTAACGTATTCCCTAGTCTATAGTGTATCTCAAATACCTCAAAACTCGAATGAGAGCATCCCAATGTTTACTATTAGGATTGCTAGTATACCTGCTAAGTCTACCGACAACATACGCTATATCAGGTCTTGTACAGTTCATGAGATACATGAGACTACCAATTACTCTAGCATATTCTAGAGCTGAAACTCTAGAACCTGAATGTTTTCTCAAATGACGGCTTGCATCATAAAGTATTTTAGCAGGAATACAGTTATATTGGTTAAACTTCTTAAGCACCTTTTCTAGGTAATGTGATTGGGTCAAAATAATTCTTTCATAATGTTTTACTATTTTGATTCCTAGAATAACATCAGCAACACCTAAATCTTTCATTTCGAAGTGCTTGTTCAAAAATTGTTTAGTTTTATTAACCACATCTAAACTAATTCCCATAATCAGCATATCATCAACATATAAGCCAATTATCACACAACAATCATTTTCAAATTTGCTTTATATGTATTTATCCGCTTAATTTATCACATAACAATTTGATATCAAAACTTTATCAAAATTTTCATGTCATTGCTTATAAGCTTGTTTAAGGCTATAAAGGAATTTTTTAAGTTTACACACTTTATCCTCAAGGCCTTCTACAACAAATCCTTCAGGCTGATCCATATAAATCTCCTCTTCTAAGTCTCCCTTTAAAAATACAGCTTTAACATCCATATGATGTATAATAAGATCATACAGTGAAGCAATTGCAATTAACATCCTAATAGAGGTAATCGTAATAACGGATGAATAAGCATCAAATAAGTCAACTCATTCTTTTTGTCTATAGCCTTTGGCTACAAGTCTTACTTTAAACTTATCAATCGAACCATCAGGTTTAAGTTTTTCTTAAACAACCATCTACACCTAATTGTCTTTCATCCTTGAGGTAAGTCCACTAACTCTCAAATATAATTAGACATAATTGAATCATATTCACTATTTACAGCTTCTTTCCAAAATATAGAATCTGATGAAGACATAGCTTCACCAAAAGTACTAAGATCGTCATCTACTAAGTAGGTTAGAAAGTCATGACGAAAATAATAGTGGTCCTAGGTCTTTTGCTTCTCCTAATTTCAGCTTATTCTAATTCAGATGGTTCCTCTCTAGAAGAACTACTTCGTCCTTCATACTTTTTTTTAAAATGAAAATCTATTTTCAAAAAATTCGGTATCTTTAATTTCAAAAATTATGTTCTTTTCAATCAAATTATTTTTAAAGTTGATGACTAAAAATCTGTAGGCATAACTATGAAGAGCATAGCATATAAAAACACAATTAACAGTTTTTGGACCAAGTTTAGTGCTCTTAGGTGCTAGAATAAATATTTTAGCTAAACACCTCCCCATACTTTAAGATATTTATATGAAGGTGTTCTATCATTCCACATTTCATAAGGGGACTTATTATTTTTCTTACTAGGAATTCTGTTAAGAATATAAAATACAGTAAGAAGGGCTTTCCCCCACATGTTAAAAGATAATCCAGAAGAGTTTAACATTTATATGACCATATTCTTAAGAGTCTTATTTTTTCCTTTTAGCTACACCATTAGATTATGGAGAATAAGGTGGAGTGGTCTTATAAATAATGTCATTCTCAATACAGAATTTATCAAAATCTCCAGTATATTATCCTCCCCTATTAGATCTTAAAACTTTAATAGTTTTGTTTAATTGGTTTTCTGCTTCAATTTTATATGAAATAAATTTTGAATAGCTTTCATCCTTGCTCTAAAATAGGTAAATATAACAATATTGAGAATAATCATCAATAAAAGTTAAGAAATGTTTATTTCCACCCGGAGTAATATATCTTGTTAAATCACATAAATCAGAATATATCAAACTTAAAATCGAAGTAGTCCTATCAACATGAGGAAATGATTTTCTAACATATTTAGATTCAACACACGTTTTACATTTTGAATTTGAAAAATTGTAGATTTTGGGAATGTTTCTAAGACTAATTAATTTTTTAATGGAAGTTTTATTAATGTGTTCAAATCTAGCATGTCACAAATCATAAGAATTCAACAAGTAAACAGAAGAGCTAGATGCTTTATTATTAATCATAGAAACATTGAATTTAAACAGATTCTCATCTGTATACCCTTTCCCAACAAAGGAACCACTCTTAGACAGTACAACTTGACCACTCTCGAATACAATCTTAAATCCCTTTTTAACCAAGATAGATCTAGACACTAGATTTTTCCTAATATCAGGTACATAAAGGACATCCTTCAAATTAACGATATTTTCAGAAGTAAATCTAAGTGTTACAATTCCTTTCCCCTCGATCTTGGAGGAGGAAGCATTCCCCATGAACAGACATTCTCCATCACTATCAGGAGTGAATGAAGAAAATACACCTCTCGTGCAGCAAATGTGCTTGGTAGCTCCAGAATCTACCACAAATATGTCTTGTTGCTTACTAGATTCACTTTTGTCACCATAGCAGAGAAATTTCCATCCTCTACCACATATGCCTGATTCTTCACTGCTTTTTCTTTTCTATTTTTGTAATCCTTTGCAAGGTGATCTGGTTACTACAAACAAAACAGTCACCAAAAATTTTATTTTTCAATTGGGGCTTAGACCGATAGTTCTTTCCTACATTCTGTTTTCCTTTGTTTCTGCCTTTAAAATTTTGACCCTGGTAAAATTTCCAACTAGTTTCTTATTGTCAGAACTTCCTTCAATAAGATTAACCTTGGTATCAAAATTTGATCTTTCCCTACGTTCTGCCATTCTATTGTCCTATTCAATTCTAATCCTGATAATCAGATCCTCTAATGACATTTCTTTTCTCTTATGCTTCAAACTGTTTGTATACTCTTTTCAAGAAGGTTGCAATTTTTCAATTATAGTAGACACTTGAAAGCCCTCACAGATTGTATATCCTTCTACAATAATTTCATGAATTATAATTTGTAATTTTTCAACTTGACTAACCACAGTTCTAATGTCATCCATTTTAAAATCTAGAAACTTTCCCACCATAAATTTCTTGATTTCAACATCTTCTGTAGCATATTTCATTTCGAAAGAATTTCATAATTTTTTGCAAATTTACACGACAAGTAAACAATATAAAAATCTAACGTCAAACAATTCAAAATATAATTCATGTATATATAATCATTATGTTCTCATTTAGCTAAATCCTCTGTTTCCTCATCACATGCATTGTACGGGTGGAAAACTAGTAATATCAAAAGACCTGCCACTAAGGGCTCTACTTATAATTGTTGCGAGTCTTGTGAGAAACGGACCCTTAAATTTCACAGGAAATGTTTTAAATATTTCAACACATATATTTATAGCATGGGTAATATTGACATTGAATAACTTTCATAAAAAATTAAAATCTTATTTAATATTAATCATGTGTGTATACTAAATATAGACATATAAATCGAAAAGTTGGATAAAAAATTATCATATTTAATAATTTGACTACAAATTTAAATATTTTCACGTTTTTATTGAGACAAACTAAAAAATAGTACTAGCTCTAGTTTTTTGGACTTTAATTAGATTGAACGTGTGAAATTGAATGATTTTTGTTCAAGGCTCGTCGGTCGGCGGACACTATCAAAGGATAAGAGCCGCTGCAGTTTCCTTTTTCCTTTTTTTGATATTCTTATTTTTCTTATTTTTAAATTAGCGTGCAATCTAAGGGGGTGTATTTAATCGAGACTTTTAAAGACTTTTAGAGATTTAAAAAGTTTGGGTGTATTCAATTGAAACTTTTAGAGACTCTCTAAAAGTTTGGGTGTATTCAATAGAGACTTTTATAGACTTTTAAAAAGCCTCCAAAAGTTACGGGGTATTCAATTGAAATTTTTTAAAAGTCTCTACAAGTTTTGGGGTATTCAAATTAGAGGGACTTTCAGGGAATTTAAAATTTCTTGGACTTTCAGAGACTTTTTAATAGAAAATATAATAGGATTTTTCTCCCAAAATCTCTCATCCATAGAGAGATTTCTAAAAAGAGTATGTTATTTTTATTTCCCTCTAGGTTTTTCCTCTATCTCTTCCAATTAGGTATTTCTTTGAATCTTTGCTATGAGTTTTCTTCAAATCAGGTTATGGTAAATTTTCACTAGTTGATCTCTATCTCTCCCTCTAATTTCAAAGATTCGTTTTTAAGTGAATGTTGTGAATTCTCATAAATATTCCCCGATATCTCACATTTAACACTGTGAAAAGCATATTTCCTTAAAAAAAAAAAATTAATTCCTCAAAAGTCTTTAAATGTCTTTAGTAAAAGTCTCCACAAATCCAGGACAAACTTTTACTAATTCCTACCAAATCCATAAAAATTACTTAAAATTTCACAAAGTCCACAAAAGTCACCTACTTAAAAAAGTCTACAAAAGTTTTTAAAAATCCTAATTGAATACACCCCCCTAAGTCTATATTATAAACATTCATGTAACTTTTTATTCATATATATTGAGAGATATACAAGTTATACTCATTAACCAACCATTCATTTTTATATATTCACGATTAAACCGTTTATAATCCGTTGTCAAACATTCATATAATGACCAAACAATTAGGACGGAGTTGGGGATTAAAATTTCACATTAGAATGGGCTAAAAAAAATTTGAGCAATTCATAAATTTATTATTATTATTTCTTTTTTCAATGTACATGACATCGCAACTACTCAAAATGTTGTTTGTCTGATTAATTAGAATAGTGGATCTTACAAAATGCATAGATAATAAATGAGTATTAGTTGCTAAGTACAATTAAATTAGGAGCTTACTACTTGTACAATTTTGTTTACACTTTCCTTTATAAATATATATATGGTTAATCTTGCCATAAAGTTTGGATTGAGCTCATGGTGACACATGGGCGAGAGTGCTACTGTTACAAATGTAGTTGGCACCATATAGGGGTGTTAAAAAGGCTCGGGGCAACCTGAGGCCCGACTCGAAAAAAGCCCAAGCCGAGGCTTGGGCTGAGCTCGAGCCGACCCGTGAACTTTTATTATTAAAACAAAGAGAGAGAGAGAGAGAGGCAGCAAGGTAGAATTATCTTTAAAGAGGCAGTTCTAAAGGGGGAAAGAGAGAGAGAAGAGAGAGAGGCTGCAAGGTAGAATTATCTTTAAAAAGGCAGTTCTAAAGGAAAAAAAAAATCGAGCCTGCCCAAAATTTTTTGGCTGATCGGGCTCGTAAAAAAGCTCGACCATTTTAACTGAGCCAAGTTCGAGCCTATTTTTCCTTTAGAACTGCCTTTTTAAAGATAATTCCACCTTTTTTAGGCTCGGACTCGGCTCGTTGACATCCCTAGCACCATATGGTTGATCGGCGATTACTAGCGATTCCGAGGCAAACTACGAGGAGGTGGTCAGGAGGACCACGTACTTTAGGTGTGAACCTTGGCGGTACCAAAATTGAGGCTAAAACTTTTCTGGATAGTATTAGGATCTCCTTACTAGTTTCTAAAATCTCTTAGTCCGGCTATTTCATATATCCCGTAGTCCATATATATATATATACACATACACACCATTAAAATAACTCCAAAACCTAAAACTAATTTTGTTTATAACCTAAAGTAAATTTAAACAATCGTGCTACATGTGCATCTTTTTACATCATTTTTTATATTGTGCCAAATACGTTTTGAATTTTAGTGGAGTGTACACAAAGATCAAAGACGTAAATCAAATTATGTACACTTAGCATCATTCATATTTAAAGACTAAAAGAAAACAAATTATATTTATAAGCTAAAGTACATTTAAAAAGTAAAAGAAGAAAAATTATGTTTATTTATTTGTCTAGTTTTTCGGACCCTCTTGGTTCTCTAAAAAAAATGAAAAAGAAAATGTTTTTTATTTTTATTTTTATTAATTTATCTATTTCTTTAACTCTCAATTATACGTTTTGACCGTGTTCCTTTGATTGTTTGTTCAATAATCTTTTTTTTCTTTTTTTTCTTTTTGGGATCAATGTCCAAAAGAGTTGAACAATGCATGTTCAATATTGATTTTAATTATTTCCATGTTAAATCATTCAATTTACTTATTTGAAAATTATCCAAACCAATTGATAGTGCAAGTCAAATATTGCTGTATAAAAGAATTGGAATTACATGATATCTTCTTACAACTATAGTCTAAGTCCGCATACGAATGGTTTGATGGGGGCGGTTGCACCAAATATGTAGAAAGGTGGTTGCACCTAATAACTGTTGGATTTTGAAGCCGCGAATTGCATTAGAAAAAATAAAATTTCAATTAAAATGACGACATCTTTAACGTATTGATGGGGCACAGAAGATCATACGGTCCGATTTTATTATTTTTGTCAAGTTTTGATCATCAAAGTGACCTGATTGTGTGTGTGTAAAGGAAGAGGTCAAGCATCTCGATTGGGGTTCTCTTCTGTTGTGAAAATTAATTGACAAATTTTTATATAAATATAACATATTTGCAGTGTATATTATATTCTAAATATCATATTTTTATGGAGGATGTTCGGACTTTAAAATATTAATATTTCGTTGTTCTTCTTATAGATTATAACTAATCTTATGTATATTTCATTTAATAGGAGAAACTCGATTATTAGACGTGAAATTATAAGAAATGAGCGAAAAGGGGCGAAGTCCAAAGTTCGAGGACCAAATTACAAATATTATTAGTTAATTTGGACAACAAAATGGTGATTCAAGTCTGCTAGAAGTCAATTGGATGCAATTAAGAGTAAAAAGGAAATGAAATATGATTAAAGTATATTCACAAATCAATTTCCATTGTGTAAGTTATATTCTAGATTTTTAGACAAAAATTGAAAATTAGCTTTTGCATAGTAAATGTTCGAATTGAAAACAATTATTTTCCAGCTTTTCAAAATTGTAGTTATTTGAATTAGCTTTTTAAAGTACTTTGAATCGCCTCAATCAAATGTCAAAAGAAAAAATTATGACAAAAATATCAATGACTGTACATAGATAAAAACATGCATGCTTGAAAAATAATTTTCTTTCTTCAATTGGAGCTCTTCAGGAAATCAATTTGGACGTACTTTTCAACCAATTTTCAACTCCTATAAATACCTAACAACAATATAAATTAAAAACTCTCATATACATCTCATACTTCAATATACATAAGTTATTATCATCAAAAGGAGACAAATTTTATAATTTTGTGAGAGAATTGAAAAACAGTTGCAAAAACTTGTTCAATTGAATGTTCAAACTTGGTTTTTGAGCAAAGAAAAGAAGGCACACGTGTAAATTCATCAAAAAAATCATTGAAGGGATTCAAAATTTCAAGATTTATCTTTATCTTCTCAATTTATTAATAATCCGACTTATATATATCTACTTAAACGTAATTTTTTTTAATGCTAAGCTAAGTTTTTAAGTACTAAGATGTAGATGAAACTTTATTATGAAGTTTTTAATATAAATTTAATATTTTGACGTCCAATATATATATAATTTCTATGATACTTGTTATTGTGTTTATTGCTTTTCAATTAACTGGCTACCAAAAAATAGCAGTTAAACAACCACTGTAAATTCTAATAAGTGATAGAGATATACCGTTATGCTTTGGATGATTTCTATAGTGTTATTGTTTTTTTAATGCATGCTTTCATATTTGCATCTTTCATAGAGATATATGAAAGTCACATGAGAAGGTAAATTTAATTGATATCAAAGTTTACTTTTAATTAACTTAAGAATATTGATCAGACATGATATTGATTTACATTAAAACGTATTAATAAGGGGGATTGAAGGTCATAGTAATCACATTGAAATTTACAAATTTTTTTTTATATAAATTGCTAAATAGAATAGTTAGTTTAATTAGGCAATTTATCATCAATTCTTCAACAAAATTTGCTATTCGATTAAAGTTAACATTAATTGATATAGATTATGTAATTCTTGTGGAAATGATATTTTATTCATCACTTTTATTACTCGTTCGAAATATTCTACACTCTCAGAAAATCAAATGATCACAGGACCTTCTCTACACTCTGAAATAGGTAATGTGTTATAAGGCAATTATATTCACAAGGAACGTGTGTGGTTCTCTGGTTGAAATAACGATGATCTTACGTACGGAGGACCATGAGTATAGTTCTTGGTCAAGCAACTCCACAATTGTTCAAAATGAGGAGGACGTCGTTTTTTGTTCCTTGATTGAGGAGTGAAGGCTCGATAACATGCATCTACTAAATAGCGACTAAATTGTTCCTTGCAATCGCACATATCTATTCTCAATGGACAATAGGGTTTCCAAATCCACCTACATTGATGTGTAAGTAAATTAAAATTTTAAAATAAAAATAATATTTATTCAAAAAAATAATAATTAAAAGACTGTTTTTTACAATAACATTTAGTTTTCTTCTTTTAATGTAATTTTATACAAAAATGAAAATAAATGATTAATTATAGCTTACATTAATAAATTTAAAATAAATAAATTGTTGTAAATGGAAAGTTCATTAAAGTTTATTGGTGAATGACATTTGTACCCCTGTAACTCTAGAAATTATTATCATTGTATCTCTGATTTTTACCTGTAACTATAGGGCTTTAGTTTTCAATTATACACACAAAAAGTTTATTGAGTTTTCTCTATTCTCTTTGAGTTTTCTCTATTCTCTTTTCCTCTCATTTTATAACACGTTATCAGCACGAAACTTTTAGAAGATAGTAATTTTTTTTCATAATCATCTATCATGTATATCAAAATTAATTTGATAATACGTAAATTTTACATATACATATGTTGAATCTGCAATACGTGATCTCATCCTTCTCGATCATTATATTTTCTTTGTACCTCTCTTTGAATTAATTAATATTTTTTTCTTTTACATCAATCCACGTGCATTTTTATGGAGATATATTTATGTTAAATCAATTGATATGCATTAATTCATGTTCTTATACCCTCCTTATATTTAGATTAGCCATTTACGTTCTACACATGCTTATAATTTTTTTTGGTTTAATTGGTCAATGTTCTTTGTAAGTAAGCTTCAATTCCAGATCTCTATTTTGGCTGATTCCATATATATATAATATACAAATAACAAATAACTGTAACCAACTCATCTTTTCTCTCAAATCCATTGGTTTCTGCAAATTTCATACCTTAATTGGTTAATATTAATTCAATTCTTTTAATTACACATAATTAAAATTTCGTGCCATAATATGTGAATAGGTTTCTACATGTCACCAATTTTTTTTTATGTTTCACTCGACTCACGTTATTAATTCAAAATAATATTTTATATGGGTTTTGTATATTAATTAATGGTGAACAATTGGATGTATTATCATTTTTGTTATGTTTAGTTATGAAACATTACATTAAATTTATTTTTAATTATTGTTACTCCTGAAGTAGCACAACATTATAATTAATATTCTAGAAGAATATTAATCATAGATCTATTCGTTGTTGCTCCAAAAGTAGCACAACATTATAAGAATATTATTTGCTCCTGAAGAGCATAAATTATAACTCTCAATATTCCAGAAAAATATTGACATATTGCACTTGAAGAAATAATAGCAAAATATAATGTACTCCAGAAGTAGCACATATTTCGAATAACATATTATTTCAAATTAGTGTTTATTTCTGAGGAAAACACGTAACTTAAAGTCATGTTAATATTGACTATTTGATTAACATGTGATGATTAATCATATTCTTCGAAACTAATTGTATTTTTTTTATTGTGTAGTTAAACAAATGGCAAACATTACGAAACTTGAGTTTGCTACACTTGATATATCTGGTAAAAATTATCTGTCATGGACACTGGTTGCTGATATCCATCTCGTTTCAAAGAGTCTGGAAGAGACAATAAAAGAAGGAAACAATGAATCCCTGCAGGATCGTACGAAAGCACTCATTTTCCTCCGTCACCATCTTCACGATAGATTAAAAATTGAATATCTCACTGAAAAAGATCCACAGTTCTTTGGAAAAAGTTAATTGAAAGATTTGATCATCAGAGAACTATAGTCCTCCCCAAAGCCTATTATGAGTGGATGCACCTTCGCTTGCAAGACTTCAAAACGGTTAGTGAATACAATTCTGAATTGTTCAGAATATGTTCAAAGTTGACTTTGTGTGAAAAAAAAATCACCGATGAAGATATGCTGGAAAAAATTTTCTCCACCTTTCATGCCTCGAATGTGCTCCTGCAGTAGCAATATCATGAGCGTGACTTCAAAAAGTACTCAGAACTTATATCTTGCCTACTAGCTGCTAAACAAAATAATGAATTGTTGATGAAAAATCATGGATTACGTCCAACTGGTTCTGTACCATTGCCTGAAGCAAATTGTACTACATTGTCTGAAGCAAATACAATATCGAGACAAGGACGTGGATGCGGACGTGGACGTGGACACGAACACGAACGTGTACGTGGAATAAATCATGGAAAAAATAATCAACAAAGTTATCAATAATAAGGCAATAAATTGAAAGGTACAAAGCAAACGAGAGTGGCAAATCTAAAAAGGAGCATGAAGAAAGTTGTTTCAGATGTGGAATGAAAGGGCATTGGGCACGTACGTGTCATGTTTTACTGATTATGATGGTCCAATTGATGTGACTCATTTGAATGTCTCCAATTTCTTTACCGATCCAAATGGAAATATTGACCATTTGATTGGGGGTGGTGTGATAGAAAATATAGATTAATTTACTAGTATTTCTTTCATTTTTAAAATTAAGTCTGAAATATATTTTTACTTTTCCGCACAAAAATAAATAAATAAATAAAACTCTATTGTGCACCGTTTATTTCATGATATTAAGTAATGTTTATTTCTTTAAATCTAAATTCAAGTTTTTTTTAAAATTTTTTTGTTTATTTTGTTATATTTATAGATTCATGATGGATATTCAAGACAGCTGTTTAATTGATAGTGCAACTACACATACTATTTTTCAAGACAAAAAATACTTTTTGGATTTAATATTAGCTAAAAATAATGTTAACACGATATCGGGTACGTCGAATATCGTTGAAGGCTCCGGAAGAGCTTGTATTATTTTACCAAATAATACAAAATTATATATTGACGATGCACTTGATTCTAACAAATCCAGAAGAAATTTGTTTAGTTTTAAAGATATTCGCTGCAATGAATATCACACTGAGATGATGCAAGAAAATAATGTTGAATATATTTGCGTCACTTCATTTGTTTCTGGCAAGAAGCAGATAAAAGAAAAATTTCATGCACTCCCATCTAGCATGTATTTTACATTTATAAAAATGGTCGAATCAAATAATGTTATGAACCAGAAGTTCGTTGATTCAAAAAGTTTTATACTTTGCCATGATCAACTTGGACATCCAGGAGCCATAATGATGCGTCGAATAATAAACAACTCATATGAATATCCTTTAAAGAACCAGAAGATTCTTTTATCTAATAATTATCCATGTGTAGTTTGTTCGCAAGGTAAGTTAGTCATTGGACCTTCAACTATAAAGGTCAATATTGAATCTCCAACTTTCTTGAAAAGAATACATGGAGATATATGTGGACCAATACACCCACCATGTGGACCATTTCGTTACTTTATGATATTAATTGATTCTTTTACAAGATGGTCACATGGTTGCCTACTTTCAACTAGGAATGTAACATTTGCTAGACTACTTGCTCAAATCATAAAATTGCGAGCAAAATTCCCCGATTACTCAATCAAGACTATTCGTCTTGACAATGCTGGTGAATTTAGATCACAAGCATTTGATGATTATTGTATATCAATTGGGATTGAAATTGAACATTCAGTTGCACATGTTCATACACAAAATGGTTTAGCGGAATCATTTATTAAACGTCTACAACTTATTGTTAGACCATTACTTATGAAAACAAAACTCCCAACTTCTGTTTGGGGTTATGCCATATTACACGTTGTATCATTAGTTCGTATAAGACCAACTGCCTATCATCAATATTCACCTTTGCAACTTGTATTTGGTCATGGACCTGATATTTCTCACCTACGGGTTTTTGGTTGTTTTGTCCAAGTTCATATTTCACCCCCACAACGTACTAAAATGGGTCACCAACGAAAACTTGGGATTTATGTGAGTTTTGATTCACCATCTATTATTAGATATATTGAACTTTTAACAGATGATTTATTTACTGCACGTTTTGCAGATTATCATTTTGATGAAATAACTTTCCCAACTTTAGGAAGAGAAAAATTACATCCTAAAAAACAAGATAGAATTTCTCGGAATGAGACAACTCTATCTCACTTTGATCCCCGCAGTAATCAATGTGAACAAGAGGTTGAAAAAATCATTCATTTGCAAAGAATTGTAATTCAACTACCTGATGCATTTGTTGACACGAGAAAAATGACAAAGTCATATATTCCAGCAGAAAATATTTCAGCAAAAATTAATGTCCCTGCAGGACAATCTGCTGTGTCAAATGAATCTCAAATACGCCAGAAGCGTGATCGACCAGTTGATTCAAAAGACTCTGTACCTCAAAAAAGAAGAGTACATGAGAAAAACCAACCAAAAACTTAAGAAGAAATCACATTAAAAAAGATTAATTTATCAAATATTGAATGTACGATTCCTGAAAAACCAGAGGTGTCCGAAAATAATGAGATCTCAATAAATTATATGATATCTCATAAATTATGGGAACGGAATAATATTGTTACAGACAATATTTTCGCCTTTAACATAACTCTTGATATTATGTAAAATGAGGATCCTGAACCACAGTCTGTTAATGACTGTCGAAATAGAAATGATTGGCCAAAATGGAAAGAAGCCATACAGGTAGAATTGAATTCTTTGGAGAAACGAAAAGTGTTTGAACTAGTAGTTCGAACACCTGAAAATGTAATCCCTGTTGGATACAAATGGATTTTTGTACGAAAAAGAAATGAAAATAATAAAATTACAAGATATAAAGCCCGACTAGTGGCTCAAGGTTTCTCCCAAAGACCGGAAATTAATTATGAGGAAACATATTCTTCTGTAATGGATACCATCACTTTTAGGTTCTTAATTAGTTTGACCGTATCACAAGGGCTTAATATGCGCTTTATGGATGTAGTAACTGCCTACCTATATGGTTCACTTGACAGTGACATATATATGAAAGTCCGTGAAGGATTTAAGGTGCCAGGAATAAATGATACATGTCCGAGAATTATGTTCTCAATTAAATTGTAAAAATCATTATATGGATTAAAACAATTTGGACGCATGTGGTATAATCGCCTTAGCGAATATTTGTTGAAAGATGGTTATAAAAATGACGATATCTGCCCATATGTTTTCATAAAGAAAACAAATATTAAATTTACAATTGTGGCATTTTATGTTGATAATTTAAATTTAATTGGAACTTCTGAAGAGCTCAACAAAACTGCAGATTATTTGAGAAATGAATTTGAGATGAAAGATTTGGGGGAAACCAAATTTTGTCTTAGATTACAAATTTAACATTTTCCAGAGAGATTATTTGTTCATCAATCTACTTATACAGAAAAAGTCTTCAAACACTTTTATATGGATAATGCACATCCATTGCCATCACCTATGGTTGTTCGATCACTTGATGTGAAAAAAATATCTATTTCGTCTACTTGAAGATGAGAAAAGATTCTTGGTCCTGAAGTACCATACCTTAGTGTAATTGGAGTATTAACTTATCTTGCAAATTACACTCGACCTGACATAGCTTTTTCTATAAATCTCCTTGCAAGATATAGCTCTACACCAAATCAAAGACATTGGAATGGTGTTAAACATATTTTTCGTTACCTAAAAGGTACTATTGATATGAGACTGATTTATTCTCAAAAGTCAGGATCTGCTTTAGTGGGCTATGCAGATGCAGGTTATCTCTTCGATCTACATAAAGCTAAATCACAAACAGGATATGTGTTTACACGTGGAGGAACAGCTATATCATGAAGATCTGTGAAATAATTCTTGACAGCAAAATCCTCAAATCATTCTGAAATTATTGCAATCCATGAAGTAGGGCGAGAATGTGTATGGTTGAGGAATATGATCCATCATATCCAATCATCATGTGGATTGACTTCAACAAAAGATGGTCCAACAATTTTGTTTGAAGATAATGCAGCTTGTATAGCACAACTCAAGGGAGGCTATATCAAAGGCGATAGGACGAAGCATATTTCTCCAAAATTCTTTCATATACATGAATTTCAAAAGAATGGTGACATTAATATTCAACAAATTCGCTCAAGTGACAATGTGGCTGATCTATTCACAAAAGCGCTGCTAACATCTACATTCAAAAAATTAGTTCATGAGATTAGAATGCGTCGACTCAAAGATTTTCAGTGATCAACATTAGGGTGAGTAACTGTATTCTTTTTCATTCGCTTAGGTTTTGTCCTATTGGGTTTTCCTAGCAAGGTTTAATGAGGCAGCATTTAATTTTAATACTCCAAAATAATTGTATTCTTTTTCTTTCGTTTGATTTTTTTCTCATTGAATTTTTATCAAACAAGGTTTTAACGAGACAAATATTTTGTAATATGTCATTCAAGGGGGAGTGTTGTAAATGGAAAGTCCATTAAAGTTTATTAGTGAATGACATTTGTACCCCTGTAACCCTAAAAATTATTACCATTGTATCCCCGATTCTTACCTATAAATATAGGGCTGTGATTTTCAATAATACACACAAAAATTTTATTGAGTTTTCTCTATTCTCTTTGAGTTTTCTTTATTCTCTTTTCCTCTCATTTTATAACATAAATCTAAATATAAACATTTTAAGCTTAACTAAACATGCGATGGTTTTTAATTTGAACATCTAAACTTCTATTCAACATGTCATATATAGGGTAAATTAAGGTTGGATTTCTCAATTTTCATAGTGAAGCTATGAGTTCCTACCGTTCAAAAGTCAGGTTTTAGATCCTAAACCCATGTTTAGATGAATGAATTTGGTCCCCAAGTAATGGAGACTATCAATATAGATATAAAAACTTTAAGTAACTATCACATGATTTACAATTCTAGTGCAAACTAGGCGAATCATTTAACTATATTCCATTTAACTAAAAAAAAATTGTGCAATTTTAAAATTTAGATTGATATTTTTCGTCAGTTGGAAACTTATATTAAAATATTTTGGGGACCCAAAATCTTTCTTAAAGGTTGGAGATATAATCGCCAAGCGAAAGTTTGTAGAGCCCAACCATGTAATCCATTCACATTTTTATTATCTTTAGCAAAGCCAAGGAAATTTTTTGATGAACTTGTCACACACATTAAAGTGAAATGATTTTAAACTAATTGTTGGGATTTAAACTTTTTAATGCAAAACAACAACATTAAAGTGAAATGATTTTACACTAAAAATGTCACTAAAATATAAAAGAGCTCTGGTACATCTCTGAAGCCAATGAGAATTGCATAACAAGCCCCCCAGGGCACTTCTCCACTGGCAAAGGATGGACGCTGTCAAACCTGGCAGAGCAGAGGTCGTGAGTTCGAAACATGGGGCTCTTGGAAGGCAATGATTTATTCTTGGAAGGCAAGGGAACATTTGGAAGGCAAGGATTTATTCTTGGAAGGCAAGTGGGAACTTGGAAGGCAAGGATTATTCTTGGAAGGCAAGGTGCAACTTGAATTGGCTTGCTTGGCACTTTGTCAGACCAGGTGGGGAGCGCTCGGACCCTGGCCAGTTGGAGGCACATCCTGCGATTAACCGGACTGTGTGAAGAGGGGCCGGATCACAGACCCAAGGATTAGTCTAGAATAGGACACCTTGTAAAAAAAAAAAAAAAAAGAATTGCATAACAAGTTGTGACATTAGGATATTAGACAATGTCTGAAATTCAATACATCCCAAGTGAGACTTTGATAGCTGTATGACAACATAAATATAGATATTGTGACGATGTTCGTCTAGATACAGATGCTCTATTTGATAGAATGGACCAATAAAATTGAAGTTTTATCTCTAATTATGAGTTTTGAAAAGTTAGGTGGATCTACTCGTGCTTATTTCTATCACAAATGGGCTTAGTAAACTTAAGATTTAACGGATTATTTATTTAAAATTGATTTAGTCTAACTATTTTTTAGTGTCTATGAAACCCAAAAATAAATCGTCTTTAAGACTGCGAGTGTGAAGTTGGAAATTTTGAATAATGAAGTCTCAATTGGAAATAATCATAAAGGAAAATTAATAATTAAAAGCAAAAATTACGCCACAACAGGTATTTAAAGATGTCAATTATAAAATCAAGTATAAAGTATACTTTTCAGCACAAATTAGGTTTTTAATCAAAATTAATATTACTCCACTCACTCTCTCTCTACCCCAATTTAATCCAATGACATCTTTCTACCCCCATACTCTTCAATGCCATCTTTTGGATTTTCATTGGTTTTCCCTAGCAGAATTGTTGTATTAAAACATAGTGGAGCCGTCAATTGGTTGAGAAAGTCCAAACGCTCGAAAGAAATTTTTCAAAATATGTTCCAGAATTTGGATCAATTGCTTGGTTAATTGGTTCAGCTGATGGATTGCCCACAGGTCATAGGTCACATGTCAAGTGCATAAGTCACATATCACAAATATAAGAGATTTGGTTACAGATCGTTGGATCAGATCATAGATCATATGTCAAAGTGCATAGATCATATATCACAAATTCAAGAGATCTAGTCACGTTATGATCGTCAAAGTGCATAGATCACATGTCACAAATTCAAAAGATCTGATCACATGCCATTGATTTCTTTGACCCTAGTTATCCAGATTGGTTACAAATTCAATTAACCATATTTTGACAATGAGAATTGAAGTTATTTGCTCATATAAGTATTCTATAAATTACACAGGTCGATGTTCTCTAACGATCGCTATGTTTCTCCCTCTATCTCTACTATTTGAATTGGTGATACTCATGTTCATCATTGAAGAAATCATCAAAGGGTGGATGCCAAATACTGGTACGCGAGGGTGGAGTGGCGTAGGTACGTAGGTGTTGATAGATTAATTTAATTTGAAAATATTATTATTTACAGAATTAATACATGACTTTTGCTTTTTTAAACTTAATGTTTGAAATTTGATTTGAAGCATTCTTGATACCTGACCTATGATTTTTTCCTATTAAAAACTGAATGATGAACAGTGGTAGGCCGTAGCTTGATTGGTTTAGATTAGGACCGTTTTGTAATTTTAATGCAAAATGTGAATGACTTGGCCTAAAGACTTCAGCCTCATTTCTTAAATGGATAGAGTGAGGTCACTAGTATCCTAATTTGTTTGTGGTTTTCTTTTTCTTATAATTAGTAAGCCCATATTGGATGGGGATTAAAATTAAATTTTTTAGTCATTTTTGATAAAAAAAAAATGATGAAATATGCGGTTTAAAAATTGTGAATTTTATGAAATATGCGATTAAAATTCATTGCCGATTTTAACTTAGATTAAAATTTAATTTTTCATCTTTATCAAACTCAGGCTAAATTATATAAAGGAATAAACCTCCTGTACAAACCCATTTGCACAGGGTCTGTACATTGGTTTTCACATGGGGGTGGCATTTTATATAAGGGAGATGCTATTCGTACAGACCCATGTAACCGCCCCCATGTAATAACCCATGTACAGACCCTGTGCAAATGGGTCTGTACGAATAGCATCTCCCTTATGTAAAATGGTAAATCTGAATGATTTTTTGAGCATCAAATGATGAAATTCCCCATTTGATCCGCCCCGCATTGTCTGGATCCAAATGGAACAAAGATAAGGATCATAGTTCGTCCCGAATTCCTCGAACCTATTTCGAATTTTTTTATTTTTTATTTTTCAATATAAATCAAATTGAAAAAAGTAAAATATTAATGTTAAAAATTAGTTAAATGGAACAGTAAATGAAGATATTTCTAATTCTCGTCCCTTCGTGTTATCTCCCTGTCCATTGCCATCCCTAACCTAGGTTCAAAATCATAACATTGACATGTCAATGTAAATTCAAACTAATAATTTCAAATCAATAGTTTCTGTTCAGCCCCCATAAATAACTTCAATTTTCCGAGGCCAAGTCTACACGGAGGTGAATGAAATATCAAAAACTTCAGGGGAAGTTTTGTAAATAAGACAAACCAAAGAGGATTTTAATGCAATTTGTTCGTCCTTCCCTCCAAATCCCCTTACACGCGCATCTTTTGGTATTTTTTATCTTCAACAATGTACGGTTAGGGCTTTGCTAGAACTGTTCTTCCTAGGGTTTTAAAATTCTCTCTAAAAAACTGAAACTTACACCGCAAAGAAGAGAAAGAGAAAGGATTAATGGCAAGGCACAGGAGCCGAAGTTGGAGCCGGAGCCGCAGTCCTGTAAGACGCAAACGCTACGATGATCCCCGTGATCGCCGTCGTGAACGTCGCTCACCCGCCCCCTCTGGCCTCCTCGTTCGCAACATCTCTCTCAGTGCTAGGTGCTTTTTTTTTCCCCTTTTAGTTCCCTTTTCAATTTCCTTTTTGGGGTGCGTCTGTGTAATATATTGCCAATTTATTGAAGATTTCAATTTTTTTTTTCTAGAATTGAGAACTTCCAAGGTTTATAACACAGGAAATTTAGTAAAACAGTTGAAAATTCACTTACGAATGGCGGGCATACTTTAAAATTTGGACAGTTTTATATTGTATGTTCGAACGTCAGCTCTCAGTCTTGAAAATTGGTATCCATTTTCAATTGAAAAATGCTTTTTCATTCCGTCTATTGCTGTATAATTCACTTCTGTACTTTTGAAATGTTATATTTGATTGTCCATCAGGAATTTCATGCACGATAATCAAAATTACACCCTTAAATTACAAGGAATTGATAATTTAGTTTACATATCATATATATAAGTATTTTGTGAATTTCTTTTCCTTCCGTTTTAGAAAATTTAAATCATTCTCGTTCTATATTTTGGGTAATTTGGGGATTTAAAAAAAAATTTCTAGCCCTTTTACATAAGCTAAATTTGTTTGACTCTATCTTGATCCTGATAATTAGGATGCTTTGCAGTGGCGAATCATGTATGTTAGGCATATTGTACAATTATATAATTTAAACTTCCATTTAAACAAGTTTAAATTTTGGTGCTTTTAAACTTCATATTGTATATTTTTTATTCTCTTTCTCTTTTATTTGGTGACTCAAGTAATAGTCCAGCTTAAAAAGAGTTGAATTCTCATTCTTTTAGGTTTAGTATGCTTAATTGGTTCTTCTATTTTGTTTTTCATCAAATATCTGCATCTCTTTGGTAAAGTGAAAATAATGTGTTGATTACTATTCTGCAGGCCTGAAGACCTTAGGATTCCGTTTGAAAGATTTGGGCCAATAAAGGATGTTTATTTACCCAAGAATTACTACACTGGGTATGCTTCTTCTTAGGATATTGTTCTATGCTTCAAGCATCTTTAGTACTTTTTTCCGAGTCTCTCTTTTGCTCAGTGCCTTAACTCATGCTATATGGGTTCTTATTCTAGTACCTTTTGTAATGATTGTAGGGAGCCTCGAGGCTTTGGATTTGTGAAGTTTCGTTATCCTGAAGATGCGGCTGAGGCAAAGAGCCACCTGAATCGTACAGTGATTGGTGGACGTGAAATAAGAATTGTTTTTGCTGAGGAGAACAGGAAAACTCCTCAAGAAATGCGTAGGACTGGAGGTGCAAGGTTAGAACTTGTTAAAGTTTTGCTTTTCCTTGTCTGTTGCTTGGTTTTCTAGTTCTCTTGAGATATTGGATGATGTCATTGAGTTGGAGCTAACGTTTAGTTTCCACTTTCTTTACAGCTCTCGGGGAAGCCGCAGAAGGCGGAGTCCATCAAGGTCCCCCAGACGCAGATATCACTGTCAGTGTGATCTTTCTGTTCATCCCCATGTTTGATAACTCAGAATTTTATTTTTATTTTTTAAAAACCAGGCCAGAGATCTGTCAATTGTTTATGTGATTGCATGCTGATTGTGACCCTTCATATAGCATATTTCTATGTCAATAATTGTTATTTTTATTTTCTCATTATCCTCCTCAATGACTTTGTATTTATCTGTGCCAGCTGACTCACGCTCGCGTTCTCCTGCTCGACGTGACTCCAGGTCTGCTTTATGACTGTGACTGTAACTGTAAATTAATTTTATTTTGCTTTCTACACAACTGTTTACCTATTCTTCCTTCTTCTACATGTCCTGGGAGTATTTTTTGTTAAAATTTCAACTTTCTATCTGAAGTCAGTTTCAGATCCCTTATCGCATCTCAAGTTTTAGAGCAATTCGTGCTGTTTGCATGTTGTGGGAACTGTATAA
>NW_019231691.1:81597-128153 GCF_002742605.1 Olea europaea var. sylvestris
ATGTATGTGATGATTGGTGATGTGATATATGAGGCAAGAAGAAATTATCACATTAATATGTCAAATTGCAAATTATCATGAAGGATGTCAAATAGGGCAATTATCACAGCGAGCGATTATGAACAACATTATTTTTTAGAAATTTACTCGATCGAATTACCTAATCTCAGTAAGGATTATTGCGTCATATGTGAGTAAGAATTTCATATCTTACAATTCTTAGTACGATTCCACTCTTGTCACTGTAGTATTAATCAAATGGTGGTCGAGATAATTAATTTCTTAACCTGTCCATTGTGTTCTCATTTGCCAGTAAAATTAAGCAATTGGAAAATTGGAAATCACTACCAATTAAACACTGATCTTTGTGGCCATGATTCAGCCAGCCAACAAAGCTAACTTGACAAACTACCATTGGTCTATGATTAATGCCCCACTCATTTAGTGGGATTCCATCACGATTCATTTCATATGTCTTAAAATATTATTATAATGAAATAATGGTGCATGGATTGATTCATCTTCTAGGCATAATACTGAGAATGTTTATTGAATAAAGAGAGGTCGGATCAAATCAATTGGAACTAGAATAAGTTTGATGAATGATGAGATCTTCTCTTTTTAATGAATGAGAAGTATGTTTAAAAATTGTTAACCCCATATTCGTATTTAGGTAAATTCACAAGTCTGAACTATAAAATTTATTCTCTCTTTCAAATTCTAAAATTAAAACATCGAAAACGTAGACAAATAAACAACTTTGAATTACAGAAGACTGAATAATAAAAAGAAATAAATGTCAAATCTCACTAATATCTGTAATTATTTTCACAAACGTAGCACCCATGTTTCAAACCAACTTATTTGTTGCTGCCATTTCTTGACTTTTAAAACTGCGACACCCATGTTCATAGATAACGATAACATGTATGGACGTTAAATGACTATGTGCCAATTCTAGTAATATCGGACTGTATATGTAAAAATGTCTTCATTTGTTTCAAAAGAATTCAAACAATTACTTCGACTGTCATTTAAAAATCAGATAAAATAATAACATGAAACTTATACCCTACTTCAGCCATTCCCGACACCATAGATTGTCATTGGCCATTTGACGTTCAAATCAACGTTTTCCGTTAGCTAGACCATATGTGTACCCCTAATAAATGATAAGTTGGGGGGATATAATGCAACATTTACAAAGGTTTGAGGACTTATTTTGGAAAAATTTCCACTTAATAGAACACAAAGTAACGTGCAGTGCATCTGTCTTCCCCAATAGAGAATATACATTATCATCTCTATATCCGTTTGTGATTTCTTGCAACGTGGCCCAATCAAATCATGCCTCCAACATTGCCATTCTCTTACACTGATTCAAGCCAGACTATAAATATTCAAGCAAAAAGCATTAATCTTTGTACGCCAAATGCTCTAACCAGTGAAGGGAAAGAACATCAGCCCACCAAATATTTGGCCCTCTTAAGAAATCTTGAATTTTCATTTTTCACAATTCGAAGTCTTGTTTTCTGTCAATTTCACATAGACATACACTTACTTTGTCTGCCAACTGCTCGTTGGAGTTCAAGCCTGACGCCAAAGCCTCAACAAAATCCAAGAACCCCTTTTTTTATATGGAAGCATTGTAAATTTGGGATCTTTTTGTGAGGAAGTTGTAATCTTGATTTGGCCTTTTGAAGTTTAGTTACTTGCTAGTCGTTGTTATTATCATAAATAAAGAAATATTAGTTTGATGGCTCTCTGTACATTTGCATTTCCTGGGAATTTGAGCAAGGCAGCGGGTGCAGAACCTCAAAGGCACACAACTTTATGCTCTCAGTGGCTCCATGGAACGGATCTGCAGAGTAAATTTTATTTCAAGAATCAGCAGGTTTGTAATTTGTTTAATCTTTTTATAATGAGTTGATTTGTTAAATCTTTTAATTATGAGCTGAACAACTTTAAAAAAAAAAAAAAAAAAAAGTTAACCCATGTTATTGTTCCTCGATCCTGTCTCATGTTCATTGTCCCTTTCATTTCTGGCATGCTTGTTATCATGAATTGTATATTATAAAAATGAATAAAAAAAGAAGCTAAAATCGTTATTATCCAATTATGTCTAGTATTATGTGTACCAAACACATCCTTAGTTTACCATGTCTGTGTTCAAGATTATCTTTTGGCAAGGAGCCCGTATGACAGTGTCCATGTATAAGCTTGTATTCTATGTGATTTTGGGTATTTCTTTGAAAGAATCTTTTTCATCTGTCAGTTTAGGTTTGGAACAATTAACTTGAAACAGTTTTCTTGTAATATTTTGGTATTGAAGATGAGGAAGAGGGCAGCAGGGGTTTGTGCATCCTTATCGGAGAGAGGGGAGTATCATTCACAGAGGCCTCCGACTCCTCTTTTGGACACTGTCAACTATCCTATTCATATGAAAAATCTCTCTACTAAGGTATAAAATAAACCTGAGAAAGCGTATCAAACAATTTCATATGACCGTTTATTTGAGTGTTATTGGACTGCAAATAAATCTTTCTAATATATTCGTTTCAAATTAATGCTAATCTTTGGTCCAGGAACTGAAACAACTTGCAGATGAATTGCGGTCTGATGTTATATTCAATGTTTCAAAGACTGGGGGTCATCTTGGTTCAAGCCTCGGTGTTATTGAGCTCACTGTGGCTCTTCATTATGTATTCAACGCTCCTCGAGATAGAATACTTTGGGATGTTGGGCACCAGGTGATAATTTTATTTTCTTACAGTTCAGTTAGCAAACTAGTTAAGGCAGGATAAAAGATGATTATCTTTATGTGATTCTTTTCCGTTTGCTGCAGTCATATCCACATAAAATTTTGACTGGAAGAAGAGACAAGATGCATACATTGAGACAGACAAATGGTCTGGCAGGTTTTACTAAGCGCTCGGAGAGTGATTATGATTGCTTTGGTACCGGCCACAGTTCGACAACTATCTCAGCAGGACTAGGTAATCTCTTATTCCTCCCAATTGAACATTGAAATCCACAATAAAATAAGAACCCATATGCTAGATTTCATACTGCATTACCGTAGTTTGATAAGGATTTTTATCCAGTTTCTTCGAATCAATGGTGCAATTTGTGACACAGATACTGATACTTTGTTAATGATGATCCGTATAATTCATAATAATTTAGGGAAAGTAGCATCTTCTAGATGCATTCTTCAGTACAAACACAACATATAAATGTGGGTGTGTGTATTATATCTTGACATGTCTTTATAAACCTTGTTGTTGAGATGCTAATTGTATTAAAGAACCTGGAATTCGTTTCTTTTCTAGGTTTTGATCCGTTAGATTTCTTGGCTCCGCAGGAATGGCTGTGGGAAGGGATCTAAAAGGAAGAAACAACAATGTAGTTGCTGTAATAGGTGATGGTGCTATGACAGCAGGTCAGGCTTATGAAGCAATGAACAATGCTGGATACCTTGACTCTGACATGATTGTTATTCTTAATGACAACAAACAAGTCTCGTTACCCACTGCTAATCTAGATGGCCCTATTCCTCCCGTTGGAGCTTTAAGTAGTGCGCTGAGCAGGTTGCAGTCCAACAGGCCACTTAGAGAATTAAGAGAAGTTGCCAAGGTTAAATAATGAGCGAAGAATATGAAAAGATAGAAAATCTTATATTATATGAAGATTTCTTATGTAATTTTGGTTTAAATATTTGCAGGGAGTCACTAAACAAATAGGTGGGCCCATGCATGAGCTTGCAGCGAAAGTTGATGAATATGCTCGTGGGTTGATCAGTGGTTCTGGATCTACGCTATTTGAAGAGCTGGGACTCTACTACATTGGTCCTGTTGATGGCCATAGTATTGATGATCTAATTGCTATTCTTAAAGAAGTTAAGAGTACTAAAACAACTGGTCCTGTGTTAATCCACGTAGTCACGGAGAAAGGCAGAGGCTATCCGTATGCCGAGAAAGCTGCAGACAAGTACCACGGTAAAGTATTACTGTATTGGTTGCAAAATGTTAACAGAAAATTAGACACACATATGCTTGTATCAGGTCGCTTATGAAACATAATTTGGAATGTTATTGAAAGTTAAAACATAATAAATGCTGAGGACGAGTTTTTTCCCGACCATTATTTTCCTCATGGCATTTTGTGATTATCTGATTTAATATTTGCAGGTGTGGCTAAGTTTGATCCGGCAACTGGAAAACAATTTAAATCCAGTGCCCCTACTCAGTCATATACAACCTACTTTGCAGAGGCTTTGATAGCAGAAGCAGAAGCGGACAAGGATATTGTTGCAATCCACGCAGCAATGGGAGGTGGGACAGGTTTAAACCTTTTCTTGCGTCGCTTCCCAGCGAGGTGTTTTGATGTCGGGATAGCCGAACAGCATGCTGTAACTTTTGCTGCAGGCTTGGCCTGCGAAGGCATTAAACCTTTTTGTGCAATCTACTCGTCCTTCATACAAAGGGCTTATGACCAGGCAAGCTAATTTGCATTTCTGTTTTCTCAGTGATCATTATTTTATAGCCAACAGAAATTTTAACAGATGAGTCTTTCTTTCATATCCAGGTAGTGCATGATGTGGACTTGCAGAAGCTACCAGTGAGGTTTGCCATGGATAGAGCTGGCTTAGTTGGAGCAGACGGTCCTACTCATTGTGGGGCATTTGATGTTACTTTTATGGCATGCCTTCCTAACATGATAGTGATGGCTCCTTCTGATGAGGCTGAGCTATTTCACATGGTTGCAACTGCGGCCGCTATTGATGATAGACCAAGCTGTTTCCGCTATCCAAGAGGAAACGGTGTGGGCGTGGAGCTACCCCTGGGGAACAAAGGCATTCCTCTTGAGGTATAATACATCTGATTTTCGTTTTTTCTCTTTCTTTCTACGTGTTTATAATTGATCTTGAAGTTAGGGGTTAATGTTTAATCCATAATTTCTACTTGCTTTTAAATGACGGTGAATTTTGATAGTATAGAAAGAATCCATGTACAGCATAATTCTTTGAAAGTTCTATCATAGGTTGGAAAGGGCCGGATATTGATTGAAGGAGAGAGAGTGGCTCTTTTGGGGTATGGATCAGCCGTTCAAAGCTGTTTGGCTGCTGCTGCCTTAGTAGAATCCCGTGGTTTACAGTTAACTGTTGCAGATGCACGCTTCTGCAAGCCACTAGATCACTCTCTTATACGCAGCTTGGCAAAATCACACGAGATCTTGATCACTGTGGAGGAAGGGTCAATTGGAGGTTTTGGATCTCACGTAGCTCAGTTCATGGCCCTGGATGGGCTTCTTGATGGCAATTTGAAGGTATAACATGAAATTACATATTTGTTTAGACCATCAAGGAATCGTGTTTACATAATAAACTATGCATAGAAACGTCTTAAATACTCAATTCGCACGATTCCATCTTCTGCAGTGGAGGCCGGTGGTTCTTGCAGATCGGTACATTGATCATGGATCCCCAGCTGACCAACTGATGGAAGCGGGGCTGACACCATCTCATATCGCAGCAACAGTTTTCAATATAATTGGGAAAGCTCGAGAGGCTTTGGAGATTATGTCTGAAAGTGTAAGAAGTTTATAAATTGAGTACATAATTGTTTCGACTCTTAAAGATAGTCTTAGGATGGACTCTGGCTCTTTTGTAATCACGTTGTAATTCAACTAACTGAAAAAGCTGAGAAATCTTGATGACATATATAGAAAATATAAAGGATTATATTTCCTGTGCCTTTGTATGATTCATTCGTGGTTTTTGTTTCTTGTGATGGATTATAAACTTTTTAGTACTTTCATTACTTATTATCAAACTGTTTCAATACTATAAACCAAATACGTGCATTGTTCTAATATTTACTGTCGCAAGTGAGACAAACTAGTGCAATATATTGAAATTCCAGCAATAATTAAATGGCAATTAGTTCTAACATCAGAAAATGAAATAATCGAGAATCCAGCCAGAGTAACTTGCAAGAGTTAAAAGAAACTACATTTGTTAGAATCAGAATGACTAAGAAGTGTATGGGATATCCGATAAAGACAGTATCAAGATGGAAAAACCAGTTCTACTGGAATTAATCATGTTACATGAACGACAAGATTGACATAAAATTTGACATAATGGCACGTGCTATTCTATCATTAGACAGCTTAAAACATGATCAGCTTTTTCATCCAATCATTTATTGACACATGCAATTATATTGAACTTTCTTTTAAATCCTTCTGACAAACTAGTTTTATTCTTCTTGAATATCCTGATTCAACGTCAAAGAAGTTCCTAATGCTTCCATCTTTAAGAGTTAACCACATTGACTTTCTTCCTTGGCATCTCATTGAAAATGTTGCTGGCACCCTTATTAGTCATACGGGCAGCATCTGATTGGAGAAGTCCTTGTTGCTGCAGTATTGAAAAATAATGGTAATCAAATGTTAAAAAATTCCCAGGATCCAGTTCTCCTGTAGTTGTGTTGTTTCATATGCTTTGGCATTTCGTTCTTAATGTTTAACGATGAATCTGAATTGCCTTTCCGAATGCAATTAAATAGCCTGTTATTGAAGAAGTTGCAGCGTTCGACTCCAATTGTATGTGCACCTATATCAACTTGAAGAAAGAACCATAAAAAAAAAAGGCTCCAATGTCGAAGAGTTTGAACCAAGACTTCCATAAGGACAGTGTAGGATAGAGCGGCATTAGGTGATGCTGTAAGACGTATATGCACTTTACATAGTCGTAAAGGATGAAATTTCGTCGGTCGATGGTGAGCACATGTGCAGCTTTACACAAAATATGATGCAAAAGTCCAAGTTATGCGAATGGCTCATAGAAAGTACTAACTGAATTGGGAACGACATGATCATATATATACATAGGTTGATCGGTTTAATACCTAATGGAACAACGAAAACATGTTTCCATGTGATATTTTGAACAATATTCTCATCTCCGAGGGCCGAGGCGACCATTTCTATGAAAGTTTTTCCTTAAACTCGCCACCATTACAAGCTCCTATTACTAGGAAAACTGGCAAAATTGTGGAGAAAATATTAAGATTATCCATCTCTCTCTATAACTCCAAATTAAGTATAGTGGTTTGATAGCACAAAATTTGAAGTTTGGTGACCTAATTTCAAGTATGGTGAAAGTTCAGTTACTTCCATTGCAATTTGAGGTAGCTATGGCGGGAAATGGAGAGGTTGGCACGTCTATAGTTTTGATGGACATGTCAACAGGCTTATTATGGAGCTCAAATTGAGTAACCTCATTGCTCGTAGGTTAAAAGTATATTGGTCTGATTGCACCTAATTAAGTTTAGCGATCAAATTGCAAGTATAGTGAAAGTTCAGTAACCTTCAGTGCAATTTGCCCAAAAAAAATAGACATAAGATTTTTTACAAGGTTTTTGCTCGTAGCTCCTGATTGTTATCAGATAAAGCAAATTTTAGATTTCCGTTTCTTGAGATGATGAAAAAGGATGTACATGTTGTTGGGGAAATTTACACCGATTACGTGCATATTATACTCACAAAAGCATATTGGTTATTTGCGTGAAATCGAAACGTAATTTCGACTTACCGAAATAGGATTTGAGAAGCAAAACATAAAAGTTACCAAATCTGAATGCATGGATATGGATTCATCACTTTTGATTTTTGAACGAAAGNTAGGATTTGAGAAGCAAAACATAAAAGTTACCAAATCTGAATGCATGGATATGGATTCATCACTTTTGATTTTTGAACGAAAGTAAATTATTCTTTTGATCGAACCTTGCAACATAAACATGTAAACAATGTTAATCACTTCTTGAAATTAAAATATAATAAAAAGAAATCAAAAAACTGTAGGAAGAAAGATGCAAGTGATGAATTTTTTGTCGAGGCAAGTGTTTGACACTTGGTCCTTAAGATGAATTTGCCCCGCATCGTTGCTAACGATTTTTTGACAATCATCTCCCAAAATACAACGATCACGTCAAGCCATAGGAGCATTCCAAATGGCTTCGACCAGCGAACTCGAACGAAATTCCCTCTCTCCCAAGGAAATGCATGAAAATGTTATGGAATTAGAAAGGAGAGAATTGCAAGAGGAAAATGAATGCTCAATGCAATTGGTGTACCCAAAATCATGTCTATAGGGTTCTATTTATAGATGTAAAAATGGTGCAAATGAAGTAGTGTGGGTCAAAACATGCATCATTTCAAAAAGTTGCAACACTTGGCCAAAATCTGCGTCCTTTCGAAAAGTTACAACACTTCATTTCTTCCAAATTTGGTCCGCAATTTCTCATTCATTCGGAATTGGTTTCGAGATTCCAAATATACTACGACAATCTACTCGACGAGTAGAATAAGTTGGTATATTTACTTTTGTAATTTGACCATCGGATCAAGTCCGAATATTTGGTCGAATTTGACACCTAGTCACACCTTTTTATTTTCCACTTTTACACACCTTTTTATTTTCCAATTTTTACACACCTTTTCATTTAATTATTTGAACAAATTCCAAAAATCCCCCACATGAATGAAAATTGGGTACGCATATGCAAATGTAATGATATGATGCAATGTAGAGAGGGTGCGAAAAAAACACTGCATCAAGGAAGGTAGCTTCTGGCCTTGAACCTCCCTTAGTGAAATACTATCGGACTTACTCAGCTAATTGGTGAACGTGATGTCTTGAACCATTCAGCCTTTAGTGTAAGCCAAGACAACGATACTTACACAGATGTCTTTTCTAAACCATTCATGGTTCTCATGACTTGGTTCATTTTGGCCCTAAACCCTTCTTGGTTCTGCAAGTGTTTAGACAATTCAAGCCTTGAATAATTCTCATTGAAGCGGCTCCATTTCACACTCACATAAGTGACCTCCTATTAAGAGTATTCTACCCTACTCCACTTGATTTAATCAAGATATAGGAATCATTAAAAGATTATCTTAACATCTTGCAACTCTACAGAAAGCACTTTAATATCATAGGAATGAGTTAGGACATTATTTTCCTATGTGCTTCGTGGAATCCTCATAACTTAGTTGTCCCTTTGAACTAAGATCTTGGGATCTCCAGTCAACAAGGTAGGGTTACCATTACAAGGACTCTAACGTAGTCGGCTTCAATCTCATTCCCTTCAATATGCAGTCTTCTTAATCTCTCTTAGTACATCTCTTTTAAAGGTACCACGAGTTTACACCATTGAGATCAACTGCTTAATGGTATTATGTCAATGACTTATACGTCTAGATCTACCATTACATGTGACTAATATCTTATCAAATATAGCTAGCCAACAATCAATTTATTTGATAGATGTAAATTATCGCCACCAAGAAATCTTCTCATGAAGCTACATGCCTCATTAGCTTTATCAATTTCCAAACAACACTGTTGGAGGATTTCTATATAATTATTACACTAGTCAACCATGTTTACAAGTGGATTTCAGAATCATGGATATTCAATATCATCATTGAAACATTACCATGCATTTGAACTATATGAATATTCTTCAAATATTCCAATTGTTCTTGCATGTCTAAACAAACTCTATAATTGGCTTCTACCCATTTAATCCACTTTAAACTTAGTGTCTATCATCCCTATAATTAGTATAAGGGTTTTCTATCTTTTCACCTTCATAGATATCTTTCTATGATTATAAGATAAAAGCAAATATAACTGTTAAACTGAGTTATCTTCACAATTCCTCAATTAGGAATACATATGCAATGTTACATCCACAAGTTTTGAACTTTTCATTTCAAGTTCACAAGCATTAAATTTAACCCCCCACATTCTTGGGTTATACTTGAACTTAGAATTCAGCAACTCTTATAGTTCTATTTATTTATCTCTTAGATAATATCTGTATCGAGTGCTTCGTGAAAGTCTAAGTACTTTCAAAGTAGTAGTCGTCAACTTACAATTTATTTTAATCCAATTATTTTAATTTGATCATCCAAATTAAATCAAGGTCATCATATAGACCAGCAATGCTTTCCAAGCATAAACCAATTTTAATTGGTCTCACGATTGAAATCAATTCAACAATAAAGAGGGCTAAGCATTGCAACTTCTTCAAACATATACAACTTATCACATTTGTGACATTTCACATGATAGTTTTATTTCAACCATGGGTTGAAAAGTTGTGTTCTCAAGAGACACAACTGTACAAAAGGACACACCTCTTGAATTAATCTCTATGAAGAGATACACCCATTAGAAAATTAATCATACCAAAAGTCATGATTATTCATATGAAAAAACACATCTTTCCATGCAAAATTGATCATAGAATATTTCATAATAATTAAGTGGCTTAAATCTTATAACTAAATAATTATATCCACTTAAATCATCTCACTTAATTCCATAGGATTAAATGAGGCTATCAACATTTATCAAAGGTAGTATAATTTTAACAAGTTATGAAACTTTAACCAACTAATTTACCATGCCATTTTCATATTCTAATCAAAGGAATCTCATGAAAGTTCATTTACTTTCATTAAATAATTGGCATCCTTATATGTCCAATGGTTAGGAATAATTTCCTTATTTCCATCGATTCATTATTGGACTCAAGTCGATTTTGACAATATCCAATTCATCATGGACAAAGTGTAGGAATAGCAACATATATTCCAAATATTTATACATTCATTTGTAGAAGTTTATTCTATAAAATTTTTCATGGAGGAGGTCCACATATTTCCATATTTTGTTGCCATCTAGTAAACTGCTTTTAGAACCCCATTCACTTGTTCAAAAATAAACCATCATGGAAAGAAACGTACTGGTTCAACAACCATGCGTTAACAATTGCAATCATATATCATATTCTAAATGAATGGACGTTATATAATAGTTGCCTACTTTTAATTGAGGCAGTTACAACATGATTAAATTCACAATTGCACAAGTAATTAATCACTAAATAAATTGAAGTAACCCTTCATGTAATTTATTTAATATCATCAAACCAGTAACTTATTCATTAAATATGCATCTTTTCATGTAAGCACTCGTTTGTATGTAAGGCAATTTTATTTGGTAACACAACTTATGGTAAAAGACCAATTCATGCCATTTCAAAAATGTGGAAGGATACATCCTTCAACAACATGCATATTTTATTTAACTCATCAGAATATATTAAGACATTCTGGCTCCAATTATTTTTGCACGAATTCTGTTTCATGGAGAACAGAACCATCAATATGAGTGCACAAACACCCAATCAAGATTCCTCATGCACAAAACTGCTTGTTTAATTAAAAGATGCCAGCAAATTAAAACTGCCAACTTTCCAATTGGTATCACAATTTCGGCAAGTACAATTATTTGGATTATCATATATACCATTAATTTAAGTGCTTAACCAATTGTCAGTTTACAGATTCACGTGTTTATACACAATTTTAAGAATTGCACATTATATAATTTCCAAGAACGTAAATATAAAATGCACGAGAAAATCAACAAAATTCATCTTAAGATTGTTGGGGAAATTTACACCGATTACGTGCATATTATATTCACAAAAGCATATTGGTTATTTGTGTGAAATCGAAACGTAATTTCAACTTACCGAAATAGGATTTGAGAAGCAAAACATAAAAGTTACCAAATCTGAATGCATTGATATGGATTCATCCATTTTCGATTTTTGAACGAAAGCAAATTATTCTTTTGATCGAACATTGCAACATAAACATGTAAACAATGTTAATCACTTCCCGAAATCAAAATATAATCAAAAGAAATCAAAAAACTGTAGGAAGAAAGATGCAAGTGATGAATTTTTGGTCGAGGCAAGTGTTTGACACTTGTCGAAATTCCCTCTCTACCAAGAAAATGCGTGAAAATGCTATGAAATTAGAAAGGAGAGAATTGCAAGAGGAGAATGAATGCTCAATGCAATTGGTGTACCCAAAATCATGTCCATAGGGTTCTATTTATAAATGTAGAAATGGTGCAAATGAAGTAGTGTAGGTCAAAACATGCATCCTTTCAAAAAGTTGTAACACTTGGTCAAAATCTGCATCCTTTTGAAAAGTTGCAACACTTCATTTCTTTCAAATTTGGTCTTTCAAATTTGGTCCGCAATTTCTCATTCATCCGGAATAGGTTTCGAGATTTCAAATATACCATGACGATCTACTCGACGAGTAGAATAAGTTGGTCTATTTACTTTGATAATTTGACCATTGGATCAAGTCTGAATATTTGGTCGAAGTTGACACGTAGTCACACCTTTTATTTTCCATTTTTACACACATTTTCATTTTCCAATTTTTACACACATTTTCATTTAATTATTCGAACCAATTCCAACACATGTCAACTTTAAGATCAAATAAATGCGTATTCTCGTTCTATCAAGCAAAGATATACTCTAACCTCTCAAAAACTAATGATTTGGAGATCGACGGACGCTTAACCAACGGATCTTGTTTCTTTCGAACCAACATATCCTGCTATTTCTCATGAATCTTAAGCTAATAGAATTGAATATACTTAATACGATACTTATTGAAAATGAGAAAATCTTATATAGCAAAGTAAAGTTTCTTATGAATTAGCAACCTAAACATGACATTGCATAGCTAAATCAAATACCTCTCCCACCAAAGCATTAACACTTCATGCAAAAATAAAAAAATAAATAAATATTGAAAACACCACTAAATTAGTTAAAATACTAGGGTTTCGTGAATGTAACTTTTCCCCCCACTTTTATTTCAAGTAAAAAGAAAGTCAAAGGATTAAGATTTTACAGGTAAAATTATATATATGAATTGTTCATAAACTATTGTCAAATGAAGTTGTTAGTTTCATTCTTAACTAGGTTTTATGATTAATTGATGAAAGTCAAAATAATAAATAGGATAAGAAAAAGAGGAGTCCCAACGAATCCCACATTGGTATAGTGTTAAGGATAAATTTCGCATCGAATAAAGATGAAAACATAGATTAATTTATAAGGATTTGGACCACCTCTCTTAATAAGGTTCACCTTTTAAGATGAAATCTAACGCTTAATATGGTATCAAATTTCATTAAATTCCTACAAGCAATTCGATCCAAATAAAGTCAAAAAATAAGAACGCGAATTTTAGGATTGACTTGTTCATACAAACTATCATCTTGTGATGAAATGTTAATAGATAAACCCAACATCAAATAAAGATGAAAAATATAGATCAATTTATAAGGGTTTAGATTACTCCTCTTAATAAGGTTGATTTTTTAAAATGGAATCTCAAATCTTAATATATCGGATAAACATACTAGAATTTGTACCACTTTTCTTAAGTAGATTGTTATTTTAAGATGAAACCTTAAACCCTAAAGCATAAAAATGAGTAGTCAGATTCCATAATTGGTTTGCTAAAATAAGTCGATGCTTCTCAATAAGTAAACATTTACTCTTCACTCTTGAAATAAAATTCTTGCATGTTTTGAGCTATTATAGCCTCCATTGTATCATACGAGGCAAGGCAGATCACTTTTTAAGTCAAGAAAGCGACATCATAATATTCATAGAAGTAATTTCCTTATAAACCATATTGTCCTAGATTAATATTTTCCATATACAGCATATTATGAATGTAATATATTCACCAATGTAACGTTTGCTCTATTAATGAAAATTGTTTCATTCCATATGAAAATTAACATGGTATCAGAGCAAGGTTATGTTTCAAATCCATAACTCTGCATCTGCCATAGCCGAATCAGTTTCTGCCCCTATCTTGGATGCTAACAAATCCCTTACAGATGCTTCTTCTCCATACTATCTGCATGCATCAGACCAACCAAACCAAATTCTTGTTGACACACCTCTTAACGGCGAAAACTACCCGGCTTGGCGTTGAGCAATCACTCGTGCCTTGAATGCCAAGAACAAATTAGGCTTTGTCCTCGGCACCATCAAACGTCGTGCCGATGACACCGCATCATAACTTTGGGATCGGTGCTATGACATGATAATGTCATGGCTTCTACATTCAATTGATTGATCACTTAAAGGCAGCCTTCTTTACCGTGCCACACCAAACGATTTATGGGTTGAATTAGAACCTCGTTTTCAACAAAGCAACAGTACAAAGATCGTCCAATTGAAAAGGGATTTAGCCAATTTTCACCAAGAACAACAATCCATCATAGCATACTATGGAAAATTGAAGGAGTTATGGAATGAACTAGCCTCCTTATAGCAAATGAATCCATGTACATGTGGGGCTTCTAAATTCCTCGCTGAAATTCACGAGACCGACAAGGTGTATCAATTCCTTATGGGACTCAACGACAGTTTTAAGCAACTTAGATCACAAATTTTGGCTACAGATCCACTCCTTTCTATTGGTTGCTACTATGCTATCCTTTATCAAGAGGAAACCCAACGATTGGTTCAATTATCCTCGCCTCGACTAGACGCCTCAGCCCTAGCTGCTCCTGCTCGTTCGATGCTACCAAAAACCACAGCTCATTCTCGACGTTCCTGCCTGCTGGAACATCAATTTGTGAAGCATGTGGGAAGCCGGGTCACCAACGCAACAAATGTTTTGAGATTATTGGCTACCCGGAATGGTGACCATCCAAGAATAAACGGAGCACAACAGCGCCCCGACCATAGGGTATTCATCAGGTGTCCGTTATTGCCCCCGCTGCCTCATCAACCGTGAGTGAAATCCCCGGCCTCTCCATCAAACAATATGCCCAATTGATAGAACTCCTCAAAAACCCAACCCACTCCTTCGTAGGTTCTGTCTCCTCTTTTGTTCCTCCTTTTGGTCGTGAATCATGGATAGTGGATAGTGGTGCCACACACCACATTACTAATTTGCCCCTTAATAATTGTCATGATAATACTAGTCCACTTTATGTTTCTCTTCCCACAAGGTCGCAGTCTCCCGTCCCTAGCACGGGTGATATTACTTTATACTATCGTATATCACTTTCCAATGTTTTATCAATTCTTGAATTTAAGTTTAATTTGTTATCAGTTAGCCAATTAACAAAATCACTGTGGGGGGGGGGGGGGGGTTATCATACTGCCTCTCTCTCAGGTGCACATTATTTCTTAACCATAGTTGACGAATACACTCGGGTCACATGGGCGTATTTAATGCGCTTTAAATCTGAAACCTTGTCTTGTTTACGTGTATTTTTTGTAATGATCAACACTCAATTCAACCTCAAGATACGTCACATATGCACTGATAATGGTCAAGAGTTCCTTGCTCACACCACTCAAGATTTTTTCTCTGAACAAGGCACTCTTCACGAACGCACTTGTGTGGAGACACCTCAACAGAATGGTCGAGCTGAACGAAAATATCGCCATATTTTACATGTGGCACGTTGTCTATGTTTTTAGGCTTACCTTCCTGTTATCTTTTGGGGAGAATGTGTGCTCATTGCTACTTACCTTATTAATCGCACTCCTTCATCCTCCCTACATAATATTTATCCTTTCGAACGCCTTTACCAAAAGGCACCTCGTTATGATCATTTGCATGTCTTTGGTTGTCTTTGTTATACTCACACTACTTCTGTTCACCGTGACAAGTTTCAACCCTGTGCTCGTCCTTGTGTGTTTTTAGGTTACCCATCCACTCACAATGCTTATCGTGTTTACGACTTAGAACACAAACGAATTATCATATCCAGGGACGTCACTTCCTTAAACATATTTTTCCTTTTAAACTTTTACCTCCACCTTCCAGCTCGCCCCTTGTCTTACCCCTTCATATTTCTGAAATCCCTGATCAGCCACTTATGCCTAACCCTCCTCCATAACCCCTCCCTGTCCCTCTTCCCACTCGCCCTCGTCAAACTGTACAATGTCCTGCTCACCTTGCTGACTACGTTTGCCCTACCTTGCCCTCAACCTCATTCGTTATGACTTGCACCGCTCCAGTCGCATCTTCAGGTACCACTCATCCCATTTCCGATTTTGTTTCGTATAATAAATTTTCTGCAGATCATTTTGCTTTCTTATCTGCTTTATCACATTCCTCTGACCCTATTCAATACTCTTAAGCCGATAAACATTCACATTGGCGTGATGCCATGCAAGCTGAGATTCGAGCACTCGAATCTAATGGCACTTGGGTTTTTACAACTCTTCCTCCTGACAAGAAAGCTATCGGTTGTAAATGAGTTTTCAAAATTAAACTCCATGCTGATGGTTCCATTGAGAAGTATAAGGCTAGGTTGGTGGCCAAGGGTTACACTCAGGTTGAGGGGCTTGATTATCATGACACCTTTGCCCCAGTTGCTAAACTTGTTACTGTCCGTTGTATTTTGGCTATCGCAGCTGCTTGTAATTGGCATCTTCATCAACTTGATGTCAATAATGCATTTTTCATGGTGATTTAGAGGAGGAGGTCTACATGACACTTCCTCCGGGATATGGTCGAAAGGGGGAGACTCGTGTTTGTCGACTCCTTAAATCTCTTTATGGTCTTAAGCAGACTTCACGTAATTGGTACTCAAAGTTGTCATATGTCTTATTATCAGATGGTTTTACTCAATCTACAACTAACCATTCACTTTTTACTCAGACTATTGGTTCTTCTTTCACTATTGTTTTAGTTTATGTTGATGACATATTGGTTGCAGAAAATGATCTCTCTGCTATCACTACTCTCAAACAATCGCTTGATAATAGGTTCAAAATCAAGGATTTGGGCACCATGAAGTACTTTCTTGACCTTGAAATTGCCCGTCACCGCTTGGTATTTTTCTTAATTAGCGAAAGTACACCGTTGATATACTTGCAGATTCTGGTAATTTGGGTTTACGGTTGAGCCAATTCATGCAAAGCTAAATCCTGACGATGGGACTCTACTTTCTGATCCCAGTTCTTACTGACGGTTGGTAGGTCGACTTTTGTATCTCACTATTACCTGCCCAGACACTGCAAAGCTAAATCCTGACGATGGGACTCTACTTTCTGATCCCAGTTCTTACTGACGGTTGGTAGGTCGACTTTTGTATCTCACTATTACCCGCCCAGACACTCCTTTTCTGTTCATATGTTGAGCCAATTCATGCAAAGCCCTCGGGATTCACATCATCGAGCTGCACTCTATGTTCTACGTTATCTAAAAGGCTCTCCAGGTCATGGACTATTTTATTCTGCCCAATGTGATCTCAATCTCTCTGCATACTCCAACTCTGATTGGGCCAGTTGGCCTACCACTCGTCGTTCCACGACTGATTTGTTTGTCACTCTTGGCACTAGTCCCATTTCTTGGCGTACAAAGAAATAGATTGTTGTTTCACGCTCCTCTGCCAAAGCTAAATATCGTGCTATGGCAATGGCTACATGTGAACTTGTTTGGCTCAAATCTTTCTTGCGTGATCTTGTTGTTCTTCATCCGCAACGTATATTGCTCTATTGTGATAACGGAGCTGCTCTACACATCACCCGCAATCCTATTTTTCATGAGCGTACCAAACACATTGAAATCGATTGCCATTTTGTGTGTGAGAAGTATCTCTCTGGGCTCATTCTACCTACACACGTCCCTTCCACTCTTCAACTGGCTGATATCTTTACTAAGGCTCTTGGAAAGGATCTTTTTCATCACTTCACTCGCAAGTTGGGTATTACAGACCTTCATGCTCCAACTTGAGGAGAAATATTAAGCATAATTGTAGGGATTCTAATTTCCTTATAAACCGTATTGTCCTAGATTAATATTTTCCATATATAGCAGATTATGAATGTAATATATTCACCAATGTAACGTTTGCTCTATTAATGAAAATTGCTTCATTCCATATGAAAATTAACACAATGAAAAATGTGAAAAATTAAAAGATCCCGAGAAGAAAATAATTATGTTGGACGTCGGGAAATGAAATAATTCAGAATCTTGAGTAACTAGCTGAGTTAAGAGAAACTGCATGCGTCTGAATCAGAAGGAATTAATGAGATATATGTTAAGGAACAACTGCGTTAAATCACCAAAGGGATGAAAAATATGCAACTTAGATATTACAGTTTAGAGCCTTGTAACTATTCCAAGGAATAATGACTCCAAATATACAGGTTCGACATATTATTTATATAAATATTATGCAAAATGATAAAAACATTATCGAGCTTGAACAACCTATTCTTCGTGAATATCCCGATACTACGCCAAAGAATTTCCTGCCATGACCATATAGTCCAACTTTTAAGAATTAATAACACTGCATTTCTTCCTTATTTCTCCTGCAGTTCCTGTCAGTACATCAATAGCCCCCATTCTCTTCATTGATTGGCTGAACTCGTTAAAGAATTTTCTGGGGCTTACCATCTCGTCGATTATGTTACTAGCACCCTTATTAGTCAGAAGGGCAGCATCTGATTGGAAAAGTCCCTGTTGTTGCTTCAGAACTGAAAAGTAGTGATTATCAAATGTTAGAGAGCTCCTAGGATCCATTTCTACTGTAGTTGTGTTGTCTGAAAGGCTTTGGCATTTTGTTCGCAATGTTGCTGAATAGGTTGAGTTTAAGGAGGGATCTGCGTCGCCTTTTCCCTTGAAATTATATAGTCTGTTGCTGAAGAAGTTGCAGTGTCCAACTCCAATTGTGTGTGCACCTATATCAATGTGAAGAACAAATATAAACAAATGCAAAGAAGAGGTAATTTTTACCCAATAGCGAAGAGTTTGAACCAAGATTTTTCGAAGGGATGAGGTTTATTTTTTATAACACCACATGATGCAATAGTTCGACTAAACTCTATCAGGTGAAGAGACAATATTCTTATGAGTGGTATGTGTCAACCAATTAAACTGTAAGTCCTTAAAAATCTAGAATTCGATAGAGTGGCATTAGGTGATAGTCTTAAAGAGTAAAATTTTGACTCTTGTCGGTGAATACACGCGTGGCTTTACATGCGCTATGATGCGGAAGTCCAAGTTAAGTGAATTGTTCTTAGCAAGTTCTAACTGAGTTGAGAGCAAAATACCTGACAAAACAACGAGATCTTGCACCGTGAGACTTTTGTTGGCGAAAGATTGTTTGAGGGTGGTGAAGTTGAAGAACGGTGAAGGGATGTTGGCTAGCGCCTCTGATGCGCGGGAAATACTTCCATCTCTTCTACCGGTTAGCACCTCCCACATTGATCTATTAAACTGCATTAATCACAATGTCACAGAAGATATATTAAGAATTTTTTTGTGCCTCAAAGAATTCAAGGTCTTTATATTTAAATGGTTTCCATATAACGTTGATGACGATCTTCGGTAAGATGGAGTGAAATCTTATCCATTACATCGTCGAGTCGAGTATTGCGTATCAGATAAACCTTTTGTGATTCATGATTTATTTATTTATTTTTTTGGATTTGGACTGAACATCCACTAGGCAGACAATCTTAAAGCAGTTGGTCATATGAATTTCATAAGAAATTTGTAATAACTTACTTGAAATGAAACCGAATCTCTTGCAGATAAAGCAACAATATCAGCACAGGATACTACCCCTGGACAGGTTTTCTCTAGCTGACTCTTTATTTCATCAATGACATCAAATCCTTCAAGGGATTGGTTAGGGACTGCATCTTTTTCTGCTGTATTTTTTGAGGTCGAGTCGAGCAACACCGAGCCATCACAACCCTGAAAAATATCAGCAGAAATGAACCCTCATGATGAAACTACAACAAGTAATTGTGTATATGCAAGAATGTAGTACGAGCATTTTTGGTTGTGTGATAGTAAGTGAAACTTAAGTAACTTTTTTTATTACTGAAACTAACTTTTAAAGCACAACCGAACATGCTCTATTGTTCGATAAGTACACTAGATTTTCAGAATAGATGCGGGACGAGCATGAAGCAATCAACAATACTTCTTCAAGAACTTCCGAAATTAAATTTTTACGTACCCTAACAAAACAGTCATGGAAATGCATTCTGATCAACTTAGCAGGCAATGAATTCTTGCTAGCAACATGTTTCCATGTAAAACTTCGAACAATATTCTCAGCTTCGGGGCAACTAATTCGATAGAAGTTTTTCCTTAACTCGCCACCATTACATGATCCTAATACTAGAAAAACCAGAAAAGTTATGGAGAAAATATTGAGGTTATCCATTTCTCTCTATATAACTCTATATTGTGTACACACTTTACTCATTACAAATGCATACTTATATACAATCAAATGAGACATCCTTTAGCAGATAAACAACATTATAGTATAACAAATTTCAAGTTGTCTGAATGAGGGATTTTCAATGTTATTGGTTGGGAATATCATGTTCACAGATACATTTTAACAAACCAAACCTAACCAATTATAAATATTTGTTACTTGATAATTAGTTCATACATAGTTTTCCCTGAAAGATCACAGAACATTGTACATTTTTACTGTACATTTATCCAGCTAGAGTACACAAAATAATCAAAAAGTTTAGAAAAGGTGAGATTTTTATGTTTTATTATTTTTTTTCACACATTTGAATGTGCTTAGAAAAATCAATCGTTCTATTTACCAGTAGGCAGTAGCTCCAGATTGATACATGACAAGTATTGACTTGGAATCATATTTCCTAGTGAATCATTATACCAGGAAGAAGCAGTCGAATTGTTCTATTATTATTATTATTATTATTATTATTATATATATATATATATATATATATTTATTTATTTATTTATTTATTTATTGCAGGTTTGATGCATATCAAATAAGTTGCAGAAAATGAGAATTCTTAGCAAAATTACATCGTAATGCAGAATATTTGGTTTGTCAGTGACCTTAACATGATTAAATTTTATAACAAATCGAATGGAGGAGAAGAAATTAGCTATAGTAGCTTAAACTATCTGTTTCGCGCGGGTTGTCGCTAACAATTAAAAAGGGATCAGACGATTGTGAAAGGAACAAACCTCTTGAGACAAATTCCCAAAAACGGGTGTTTTATTGGCGATGACTTTACAATTGGAATTTAAACAGAATGTCTCCAAGGGGCGCAAGCACACGAGTACTGAAAAGAAATGTTTCAAGTCTAAACTAAGAAATTGAAATTACATATTCTCTGTTTGAGAGTGTTTGATTCGGGAGCTTTGGCTCTATGTCTTTTCTTCCTTTTATATTCCTTTGATGATCTCTTCGTGATCAACCGCTTAGAAACCGCTTAATTGCTTTATAACTGTCCACTTTTTTCATGGAGGCCAACTTATCGTGGAACTGCCGTCCCTAACTGCTGCCACTACTCTTTGTCGTTCAACTGTCTTCAACTGAACATCCTTGAATCGTGGAATGTGATAAGCTTACCCAATAACTACACTTTTGGATAACCACAACATCTTATGTTTGCTAAGATCCTGGGCGATTCGAAAGTTTGGGCGAGAACATGGTCATAACTCTGGGCGACTGCAAGGCACTTCATTCACTCAGATTTTGGGCGTCTTGCAAGTTTGGGTGATGATGTTACCGCGTTCGTGGGCTTCCACTACATTCATTGATAACCCTATTCGGGTCTTTATCCTGAACTGCCCAGTTGGGCTACATTCTTTGGGTTATTCGATTTGGGCTGCACTTTTAGCATGTCAACAATTACCTCCCAATATGGCAGAATTAATACCAATTATTAATTTTTGCCATATTTACTTTGTGTTTCCCAGCAACATTTGAAATTCCCAAGAATTTCAATCATTATTTTCTTCCATAGCCTGAAAAGGCGCGACGTTGCAAACCCTTATAACCCCCAAATACACGCCATTTCATCGCACTACTAAATCACACCTCATTGTTTCGCGCTTCTCTCTCGCAATATTACTGTTTATCTTCTTACTTCTCTGCTACGTTTCTCAAGCAAACTTCAACAAAACTTTATTTCGTTCCTAATGGCTGCTTCACAATCCCAATCTGGTGACTCTTTCAGTTTCAAAGACTTCCAGAAACTCCTCACTCGGCCATATATAACTCCTAACTTCCTTGCACCAGCCAATGCCGAACTCAACGAGTTCTATCTAGGTCCTTCATTCAACAACGCCGAGGCCGTCGAACAAGTGGCGGTGGGCTAGCTGTTTCCTTGTACTCAAGGCCCTCCGTTTCTAAACTCTTTGCAGCTGAGGCCGCTTCGCGAAAGAGGTATTCGCACTTGACCTAAATCTGACGTTATTTTTCGTAGATGGCATGCTCGTCTTGTGGGCCATGGTCCTACCAAGACAATTTTGATAGTGCTAGGCTTTCTAATTTGTTAGAAATCTCTTTTCAACTCCCTACTTTTGATCTAGCGCTTTTCCCTATTACTTTAAGTTTTTGGTCCTCTGAGTATAATACTTTTATTTTCCCTCTTGGTCCCATGTCCATTACTTTAAGGGATGTTGGGATTTTAGTAAATCTACCACCTTTGGACGATACCATTTTTCCTGGTATTTTGATATCTGGTGTCACCCCAAAATTTGACAGAAAACTCACCGAGTCCTATTCAAGCCTGCAAAGCTGTTATAATCACTCGAGCGCTGAGCCTTCCCATGCTGAGCATGTGGCCTTTCTTCAGATTTGGCTTTGTAAATATGTTCTGTGTGTGCCAAGTATGAAGCCTTCTATGAACTATTTACCCATACATGAATTGACGCGTAGTAGGCCTCTGAATTTGTGTTCTTTCTATTTGGCCGCCCTCTATAGAGGCATGGCTTCTGTCCAATTCCAATTGAAGAATGGTGCATCTCCCACTGGCAGTGGGCCTCTTTGGTTCACTCAAATGTGGTTGAGAGCCTATTTTCCATCACTTGGTGCTCTATCCTTTTCCCGTCATTCTGCTAGCTGCTATGGGCTAGCTATTGACCCACTGAACCCTGTAAATATGTCCAGAAGGGACATCTTTTCATTCTTTTATACTTTGAATTCAATTCCTTCTTTCTTTCCTTTTCCTCCCTTTTTAACTCCAGATTATGTGTAACCCCCATCCACCCTGAACAATGCGAACACCTCTCTGCTCGTTTGGGTTCAATTTTTGACCGGGAGGGAGTTGTTCCATGATATTTTGACTGGAACCAATGCCAAAACTGGGGTTGAAATATATGCTCCCTAATTTTTTGCTCGTCAACTTGAGTTTGGCCAAACTTGGCATGTTCCCCCTTGTTATTCAAGAAATTTGATAGATCGCTTCTACACCATTAATAAGGCAGAGGCAAAAGCTATAGATGCTCAAAATATTCTTTTGACGAGTAACTTTTCATTAGCCCCCTTCAATCCTAGCCATGTCATCCATCCCCTTTTTGAACAACTCTGGCCATCAGTGCAGCGCAGATTGTTTGCAACTGATGCCAATCGCGCTTTCCATTCACTGGATCAGCCAGACATTTCTTCCACTTCTCCTGTTTTGGTCACCCATGTGTCCATTAGGAGTCCTTCCTCTTCTGCTCGTGCTAAACAGTCTGTTCGTCCATCTACTTCTCTTCCTACCAAGCTCACTGCAGCAAAGAGTGCCCCAAGCCGCAAACGGGCCAGTCTCAGCATCTCCTATTTTGGAGGATGATGATGATGATGACACTCCTCTCATTGTCAGAGAAAGGTAATTAAATTAGTTGACTCACAAGCATACCTTTCTATACTTGAAACTTTTCTGTGTGTTGATGGTTTATTCGGATTTTTCAGAAGAGCTCAGCCTCTCCTTTGAACGCTTTGGTATTGGCAGCTCCTGCTCCATCACCCTCTGCTAAGGCTGCTTCATCCAAACCAGCTGATGAAGGGACTACGCTTAAAGAGAAACCTTCAGTCCCGGAATCCTCATCACAACCAATGGATGAGCTACCTTCTTCCCAGGGCGTTAACCTCCCAAACGTCGACCAGAAGGTAATATATTTTTTGATGTTTTACCTTTGCTTGTGCTATTGGTTTTTCCTTTGTTGCTTTTTGAGTTCTGCAGATGCTCCCATAGGTTTGCCCGTTGTGGCAAAGTCTTCTCCCTCAGACAAGGAAAAGTCCTCACAAGTGGTTGAGCCACAGGTGGTAGATTTGGCTAGGGATATGCCACCTCCCAAGATTGCTGATAATGTAATCTTTGCTTCACTTTTACTTCCACTTTGTTCATTGTAGTGAAAACCTTCAATGTTGGCAACTTTCTTTGCAGGATGCTGATAGGATTGTGCGTTCCATCCAGAACTTGTTCACTTTCTGGGGGCAAGTTAAGACGTCTCGCCCTGCTTCAACCAGTCGTCCTTCTGCTTCTTTAGAGGAAGATATGAAGTTCCTCAAGCAGTCGATATTTGAGTATGTGTCCTTTATGGATATGGACATCGGTCAGGCTAGTGCTGCCAAACATAACGATAAGCTTGAGCATTTGAGTGCGAAGTTGGCGCAAGCACTGACACTTCCGTCGCTCAATCTTTCTGCTGATTTTAAAGCGACGTTGAAAGTTGTCCATTCCGAGATTCTCTCTTTGCTGGCCAAAAATGTTGAACTGAAGGCCAAAAGTACTCAATATCTTCGCGCTGTATCTGAAAGAGAGTCTTTGCTTCTGGAGATCAACAAAGCTGAGGACGAATTGAAAGAAATCTCTTCCGAAGTTATGATTGAAGACTCTTTGATGACCAGTTTGGCTGCATAGATGAAGGAGCTTCAAGCAAGGATGGACGACTGCAAGGCAAGAATGGCTGCTAAAAAACGTAATACCTCCCAAGGAATTAAGTGAACCAAGTCTTTGGTCGAACAATACAAGAAGCTGGAGGTTGATGATGATTTTGTGGTTGAATTGAATGTCACTTCTTCTTAGCAGAGCGAGGATTGGGGGAGACTTAGGAAAAGAATTCGTTCAGTTTGGGGCGAATTGTAATTAAGGCATTTAATGCCTTAACTTTTCTTTTTGTAACTTCGTATTAACTTTCCCTTTGTAACCTCGTACTGATGTCCATTGGTAATTCTGAACATACCAGCAGCCATTATCATTAAAGAATGATTAATTTGTCTTCTTGTGTATTTACTGACGTTGTCTTTAATCGTCAACCCCGAAGCATTTAACTGCTTTATGCTAAGATTCACGCACATTTTCTCTTGGTGTTTCTGTCTCTTTTCCCAAGACTTCGGGCCATTTGATTCTAGTTACTAGGCACGAATGTGGCTGTTCATATTCGTTATTCGTTATTGCAGCGATGCATTTAGGAAGGCGATGTGAGGGTGCTTCTTCTTCCTTTCTGCTTGCTGAGAGTGCTTCTCGACCTCTTTGCTTGCCTTTGCAGCAGTGCGATCAGGATGGTAATCAATGCCAGTTCACCCTCTTACTCGGCGATCGACCGGGAGATTAGTTTGCTCTTAATTGTAGCTTGTAGAGCATTGAGTATTTTGTATTTTGCAACTTTGTAATGAACGTTTGATAATAAAGAAATTTATTTGAACGTATTTTGCTCTGGCCCTTTTTTATCTACGATCGTTCAAATGCGATTTGATTACGCTTTTATTTGTTCACTTTCCCATAAGGAAGGAACATATTTTTTTAAATATTTGCCATTAACGAACCTCACGTGCTTGGTGCCGTCTAAATCTTCCAAATGATAGGCTTCATTAGGCAACACATTATTTACTTTATATGGTCCTTCCCAATTGGGCGACCACTTGCCATACTTTGGATCTTTGCTATCCAAAGGGAGTATTGTTTTCCAAACCAATTCGCCCAGGCTGAACGACTTAGCTATAACTTTTCTATTATAAAATTTAGCCATTCTTCATTTTTGAACTTGTAATCTATCTAGGACGTCCAACTTTAATTCGTCCAACTCCAATAAGTTTTGAACTAGTGATTCGGTATACTCATCACCACTTAACTTATGCTGCAAACACACTCTGATCGATTGTACGTTGATTTCCATAGGCAAAATGGCCTCCTATCCATAAGTAAGTTGGAAAGGAGTAATTTTGGTACTTGACCGAGGTGACATCCTATAAGCCCATAAGGCCTTGTTTAGACATTCGTGTCAATTTCTGGCATTTTCATCTATCATTTTCCTTATGATATTTTTTAGAATCTTATTAGAAGATTCTGCTTGTCCGTTGGATTGAGCATAATATGGTGTGGAGTTCACCAATTTAACTCCAAACTCGCTCAAGAATTTATTCACTTGATCCCCATTTAAAGATGTTCCGTGATCTACCATCAAAGTTTGTGGAATTCCAAATCTATAAATAATGTGATTACGGATAAATTCTATGATATTCTTTTGGGTGATCTCCTTTAAAGGTATCGCTTCTACCCACTTAGTAAAATAAGCAGTTGCAACTATAACAAAGGTATATTGCTTGGACGATGGGGGATAAATCTTCCCTATCAGATCTATCACCCAACCCTTAAACGACCAAGGTTTGATAATAGGTGTCATCTCTCATGCTGGCGCCCTTTGTATTGGACCATGTTTTTGACATGCTAGACAACTCTTTGCATACTGAACACATGATTCTCCCATCTTTAACCAAAAATATTCATTCCTAATAATTAACTATCTCATCCTTTGGCCAGCTTGATGACATATCCCTTCGTGCAATTCAACCATGATCGTCCTGACTTCTTGCAAACTTACACATTTTAGCAATATACCATTAGACCATTTCTTAAACAACTCTTCATCTATCAGTGCATAGTTTAGCAAACGCAACTTCATTTTTCTACTATCTCCTTTATTAGGTTCTTTAAGGAACCTTTTAATCTCTGCTCTCCAATCTATTGCATCTCCATCTTGTATACGATGAATTTCAATCATTCTTGCCCTTCTTTGGATCACGAACAATATTATTCCATACTCACAAGTAGACTTCCAATTTAAAACCTTTGAGTACCCTGAGGCCATCTGGGCCAATTCGTTCGCTACGTCATTATATATCCTATTAACACATTGAAACTCTATTTGGTCGAATTCTTCCAACAACTCTTGGGCGATTTCATATTGACTTATAATGGAATCACTTTAGCATTTAAAATCACCAATCAATTGGTGAATTACCAATTGAGAATCGCCTCTAATGATCACATTCTTTACCCCCATATCTATCATTAATTCTAGGCCCACGATTAAGGCTTCGTATTCGACCTGATTGTTGGTGCACATCCTGTCCAAAGTGAATGCGAACTTGTAACAAATCCCTAAAAGATTTATCAATGCTACTCCTACTCCTGCACCTTTAGAGGTTTTCGATCCATCGAAATATAAAACCCAAGGTTTTAATTCGAATGAATTGATCTCTAACTCAATTTCTTCAAGTATATCAAGGCATGAATGATTGGCTAGAAAGTTAGCCAAAATCTGATTTTTGACTGCCTTTTGGGGTATGTATTGTACTTCGAATTCTAATAAAGCTAATGGCCTACCCTTTGGTGCAAAATAGGGCGAGAGAACATATATTTAACCAAATTTACTTTAGAAATTAAATAAATGGTTACGGGCCATAAATAAGCCCTTAATTTTGTACATGTGAAATACAATGCAAGACATAATTTTTCAATGGCAGAATAATTACATTCACATTTTGTTAACCGTCTACTCAAGTAGTAAATCGCCCTTTCTTCACCAAACTGGTCTTCCTGCGTGACCATTCCAGCTATTAATTCTTTTTCAGCCGATACATACACTTTCATTGGCCGTCCTTGGATTGGTGACACCAACACTGGTGGATTTGATAAATATGTCTTTAGGCTTTCAAAAGCCCTTTGATGCTCTTCTTTCCAGACGAATTCGTCCTGATTTTTCAACTTTAAAAGCGGTGAAAAAGATTTAGTTCGCCCTGCACAGTTAGAAATAAAGTGTCTTAAAAAGTTTACTTGGCCTAAAAATCTTTGCAATTCTTTTTTGTTGCTAGATGGTTTAGTCTCTAAAATGGCCTTCGCTTTATTTTTATCGAGTTCAATCCCCCTTTTGTGTACTAAGAAATCAAGAAAATTCCCTGCATTAACACCAAATGCACATTTCAAGGGATTCAACTTTAATTTATATTACTTCATTCGCTCAAATGAACATCTTAATTGTTCAAAATGGTCCTCTTCTTTAAGGGATTTGACCACTATATCATCTACATACACTTCAACAAACTTGCCTATCATATCATGAAAAATCAAATTCATTGCCCTTTGATAAGTTGTTCCTGCATTTTTCAGGTCGAAAGGCATAACTACCCATTCAAAACATCCTAGAGACCCAGGGCATCTAAATACAGTTTTGTGTATATCTTCCTCAGCTATATAAATTTGATTGTATCCTGAATATCCATCCATGAATGAATACATTACATGTCCGGCAGTCAAGTCTACTAAAGAATCTACCGTGGGCATTGGATATTCATCTTTAGGTGTGGCTATGTTTAGATTCCTAAAGTCTATGCACACCCTTAGTTTACCATTTTTTTTAATACCGGCACGATATTGGACAACCATTCAACATCGCTCTATCTCTTCCTTAATTTCAGGGAGTACATTAGGAGGGAAACGCCTAGGAGGTTGCCTATGAGGTTTAAAATTAGGCTTGGTTGGTAATCTATGTTCCACCAAATCTCTATCTAAACCAGGCATATGTTCATATTCCCAAGCAAAACAATCTTTGTACTCCTTTAATAAAGCGATTAATTTATCACTAACCTCTTGATCGAGCATTTGGCTGATGAACGTTGGGCGATCTTCTCCTTCATTGCCAATATTCACTTTAATCAGGGGGTCTTGTGCTTGAGCGTATCTAGGCTTGGCAATCCTTATCACTTCATCGTCCAGTTCCCTTGTAGGCACTTCTTCTTCTAAACAATCCACTTTGTCGACTTCTCGGCCAATGCTTTGTTCCAACTCGAACACGACCAATTTGTCTCTCAATACTTTCAAGGCTGCTGCTTCTTTCGTCTTGTCCTTGCATTCTTTATTGAAAGCCATTAATTTGGCTTTGAAGGCCTGAATATCGGTCATTTGTCTTTGTTGCGTACAACTCATTTAAAACTCCTTGATTATTCTTTTGCCAATTACTGGCTCCTCCAGGGCCACTATGTTTGGCCTCATCTGACTGAACATTTTAGTGAGTGCATCCATCGAAAACGGCTCTTCACTCTGCACGACAATCTGAGTTTCTTCTCCATCTTGGACTACTCTGACAGGTCCATAATTTCCTTCGTACATGAACCTTTCCACTGAGTTTGCTTCTGCGACAAAAGGCCTATGATCAGCCTGCACCACCTCTGCTTTGCCCTTGTCATTCCAAAAAATTAGGCACTGATGGAGCGATGAAGGTATACAACGACTTCCGTGTATCCAATCTCTTCCTAATAACACATTGTAACTAGTGGGACCATCTATTACAAAGAAAACTGTGGTCCTAGTAGTTGTTCCTATAGTTATGTCCAATGGCATAGCCCCTTTAGCTGAAGTTGCTCCTCCATTGAAACTTGTCAGGATGACTTTCGTTGGGATCATATCACCTTCTGTCTTTGCGAATTTCCTCATCATCCTAGATGGAATGGTGTTTATAGCTGCTCTATTATCGACAAGCACTTTCGCCATAGGTATGCCGTTAACTAGAGTTTTAACGTACAATGGCCTCAAGTGTTTGGTCAATTTCATGGCTGGTCGCTTAAAAATAACTTTTTCGGCAGCATCTATTTCCACTTCCTACTTGTCCTCTATCGAGTTACCTTTTTGTTATAAGTCAACGTGCAGCATATCGCATTGAGCCTCTATCTTCTGAATTTCTTTTTTACTGTTTTCTAATGCTTCTTCTTCAGTTACCCAACTTGTGGGAGGAGGCATTATTCTTGGAGGTGATCCATACTTTTCAGAGCGAGGCACTCTCTTCTTCCTTTTGGACGTCCCGTACAGCACGTAAAAATCGAAAGAACGCCCAGATGGTTCTCCCAATAAGTCTACTTCACGAACTCCCTCTCAATGTAGTTGCTTCAACAGAGTATTGTACGATACTCCTCTTCTTCTTCTTTCTACTTCCAGATCGATTTCCTCTTCGATGTCTGTCATACCATCATCTTCTTCACCATTGTAGGCCTCTCTAGAAGTTTGGCTTTCTTCATATTCCAACATGCATGCTTCCTCTTCGTTATCCTCCTTCTCTTCTTCTCCCTTCTCTTTATTCTTGAACTCATTCGCTAGTAAATAGTTATTAGCCACGACAGGAGGCAACGTACCAAACTGAATAGTAAGGGGCTGATCTGGATCTTCTCCATCCCTTCTGTCTCGCTCAAACTTCGACCTCCCAAAAGAAATTTCTGGCAATTCTTCCATAGGTTCGCTTGTACCCGTCTCTTCACTGTCATTGAGAACATTTTGATTGGCTGCCTCGAGTAGCCTAGATGCCTTAGGATGTAGCATTCCCTGTTGTTGCCTCATCATTAGCCATAATTCCATTGAAAACGCCTCTGTTGGATCCTAGTCATCTCGTTGAAAGGTATCGCCCTTCCAGCCTTATACTGGAACGAATGCCATACATTTGGTTGGCGAGGTTGTGGTCTGAATGTTCTCCCCTTATTTACTGGCCTGAACTGCCTCTCAAAAGGCGGTCCTTTATAGAACGATGTACCTCGCTCTCTACCAGGCTGAGCGTTTGGGAAAAAACTAGGGCGATGGTGATGCTACCATATCCCTGGTTTCTCTGTATTTGCACTCACTTCTTCTTTGCATCTTGCACATAGGACGTCTTCGTCCTTTTTGGGCTCCTTCCCTTTGATACGTTCAAAGACACTGGGATGTGGTCCAGGGTCTTCTTCTCCATAATTTATAACCAACTTGAATTTTAGCAACTTGTTTTTGAAACCAGACGTCACCATGTTCACTCCAAGTGGCTGTGGAAAAGGATTTTCATCCACTGCCATCTTCCTCTTATCCTCGAATGTAATTCGTCCTTTTTCAATGGCATCCTGTAACACATGGCAAAAAACCAAGCAGTTGTTAGTCAAATGCGACCATGTATTATGCCACTTACAATATTTTTTACCCTTAATTTGTTCAGGGCTTGGCAATTTATGCTTATCGCTCAGCTTTATCTGCTTATCCTTATATAATTTATCAAATATAAGGTCAGCTTTAGTTACATCGAACGATAACGTTCTAACCTTTATGTTTGCATCTTTTATAGGCTCATCCTTGCCCGATGGTCTAGGCTTAGCCATTATAGGACAAGTATACGTGTCTCCTTTACTAATTCGGCCAAACACATTTCGATTTGATCGTAATACTCGTCATTAATGGTATGACCATCAAAATTTGGGTCTCTATAATAAGTCCCCCTGCTAGAATTTTTTATTTGTTCTTCTTCTCTTATTAATCGTTCATACCTAATCACGTTCGCGTTCAATTGGAAAAGATCAGAAAATTCCTTGTCTTGGAACTTCTTCTTCAAATCAAAGCTTAGACAACCTTGAGCGATTTTGACAAACTCATTTTTGGATAAGAGTACAAAACATTTACTTCTTACTGTCTTGAACCTTTGAAGGAAACCTTCTGCCCATTCATTTGGCATTTGACGTAGATTCGCCAAATCGACCAAAATAACTTCAGACTCAGTCTTATAAAACTGAGCGTGGAACAATTTCTCCAATTGTTGCCATGTTTGAACAGAGTTTGCTGGCAAATTGATGAACCAGAAGAAGGCTACTCCTGTTAATGAACTAGGGAACAGTCTCATTTTATGGTAATCAGTTACGTCACCACTTTGCAGTGTGAATCGCCCTATGTGTTCTAGAGTAGACACCTCTCCTAAACCGGTAAAAAATGAGAATTCTGGCACTTTCTACCCTCTAGGCCATGGATATGCTTGGTCTACCCAATCAGGATATAGTTTTGTGTAAATCGGCCTAATGACAGGACGTACTCTAAAAGCCATCTGGTCCTGTACGATTTCCATAATCTAATTCTTCAACATGACGTTGGGGTCATATGGAATTCCTACAGGTTGGTTGACCGGTTGATTTGCTTGAGGCTTGATGTTTGGTCCTTGATTGGCAACAAAGTTACCATGATTTGGGCCATTGTTACCATTAGCCTGAACATTTATTCCATCATTAACATGTGGGGTATTCTGTCCATTATTTAGGACATTATCTCTTACATTTAGGTTACCCCCCAAGTTAGATGTACCAATACCATTATTCTGATTTGGTATTACACCATCCCCCTGACTTGAAGTAGAGGGATCAAAAGGTGGTTCTACCCCTTGATTTGAACTTAGGACTGGGGGATTATGTCCCACAATTGTCCTAGTTTGAAAGTGGTTTGCAAAAGGCACAACTGGCTGACAAATTTGGCCTACTAACTTATTTATTATTTCGTTCAAAGTATTCAGTTGTTTGGCCATGTTGTCATAATGTGCATTCCCATTCTGGGTAAATCTTTTCATATTATGAATATTTCGTAGATTTACCTGTTCAACGACATCTTGTGTGAGTTCTCTGAGTAATGCACGCATGATTCGAGGACTCAACTCTATCATTGGTTCGTAACGACTGTGATTGCTCTGATCCTGTCCATCTGTTCGTGGAGAGCTATGTTGCTCCTCATATTGCTCGATTACAGACTGGACTCCTCTCTGGCTTGCTGCTTCCTTATCGAATTTCTGAGGCATATTGTTTCACCTTTTGTATCTTCAACACCAAATACCAATGTCCCACTGGACGTACCAAATTGTTTCGCGCGGGTTGTCGCTAACAATTAAAAAGGGATCAGACGATTGTGAAAGGAACAAATATTTTGAGACAAAGTCCCAAAAAGATGTGTTTTATTGGCGATGACTTTACAATTGGAATTTAAACAGAATGCCTCCAAGGGACGCAAGCACACGAGTACTGAAAAGAAATGTTTTAAGTCTAAACTAAGGAATTGAAATTACATATTCTCTGTTTGAGAGTGTTTGATTCGGGGTCTTTTGCTCTATGTCTTTTCATCCTTTTATATTCCCTTGATGATCTCTTCGTGATCAACCGCTTAATTGCTTTATAACTGTCAACTTTCTTCATGGTGGTCAACTTATCGTGGAACTGTCGTCCCTAACTGCTGCCACTACTCTTTGTCGTTCAACCGTCTTCAACTGAACATCCTTGAATCGTGGAACGTGATAAGATTACCCAATAACTGCTTCGATAACTGCATTTTTGGATAACCACAACATCTTATGTTTGTTAAGATCCTGGGCGATTCGAAGGTTTGGGTGAGAACAGGGTCATAACTTTGGGCTACTGCAAGGCACTTCATTGGCTCAAATCTTGGACATCTTGCAAGTTTGGATGATGGTGTTACCGCGTTCGTGGGCTTCCACTGCATTCATTGATAACCCTATTCGGGCCTTTATCCTGAATTGCCCAGTTGAGTTTCATTCTTTGGGCTATTCGATTTGTGCTGCACTATTAGCGTGTCAACACTATCTCTCCTACCCAAGCGTACATTTCATAGATATATGTATATATGAAATGAATGACATTAGATTGGTTAAAATCAATACATTAGAATTAGTCAAATGAAGTTAGTTTTATTCTTAATTCTAAAGTCGTAGAATATCTCAAATTTTCTATACCATTAGTTTGAACATAGATTTGAAACGAAACCCCATCATAAGTGGATATATAGATGGGGTCGATTCGGGTGAGATTCCTTGTTCGATTAACATGTAAGATCCCAATTGCCGGTTGAATTATTTTTTAGAAGGGAAAAAAAAGGCTAATCAGTTATTTCTTTGATCGCTTCCAACATTCCAACATTAGCATTAGTGATACGTAAATGTAAATAGTTGTTCAAGTGACTATTCAGAGTTGCTAAAGCTCCTTGTAATGCTTGTCGGAAAATCTGTTGTCGGGTTTGATTAATCAGCCTTTAGTTTCTTCCCTTTCTGTTCTATACTCTAAGTCGTACAAAAAAATAGCAATTGCAAAAATTATTTTTCCGTGCTTCTCAAATAAGTAAAAATTTATTATTTACTCTTGAAATAAAATTAATACGAGGCAGCTCACTTGCACCCCTTTCCCAAGTCAAGAAAGCGACGGTACAACATTCATTGAAATTAAGGAATTTCTTATTAACCAGTTAGCAGAATCCATAAGTTTGAAGTCATAGTTAATCTATTTTTTTTAATTGATTTGTTAATACCTTAATCACATTTTCTCTGTCTAATAATTTGTCCTCTCATGGGTGCTGTTTGGTTGATCTTTATTCTCATTTCCTGCTTATCTTTGACATTTTGTTTACTCAATGATAACAACTAAACGGTGAATTGCTCTCAATGTTGTACAAAGGGGGCCCAGGAATTATGTAAAAATTATAGATTAAAAACTTAAAATTATGGACTAAAAATTATGTGGGCTACTTTGTAAATATCAAAAATTCAGGACATACATGACTTTTATCGACACTTTTAAAAACGAAAAAAAAAATAAAAATAAAATATTATTCATTATATTGTCGGAATTTTTTCAGTATCATACTGCATACCAAACACACATTTAATATCTAAGAAGGGAAGAGAAAGTATAGCCTTCTCTTTGATTCTCCTTCTACCACCTCCCTATACACGAAAACCTTTAAATTTAGCCTATAAGTCATCGCCGGGCTCATAAACAGAAAAATACATCTCCTTCATTTCTTCTATTATTCAATCCTTCAAAAGAAGGCAATCAAGATTTCCAAGGTATGTTTGATATACAATACTAGATACAACCAAATAATATAATGAATAAGATTTAACTTCCTCAACACAATCAGTTCTATCCGATCCACTTTAATAAAAATGCGAGCACTGTTTTATCAAGTAATCTTGCCATGCTACCACCTATCATGTCCAAAACTTCAAGAGATAATACATTATAGCAAATCATTTAAATGAAGGACTTCATCCCGGCAAAAGAAAACCAACGAATCATCAACATGATTCCAGATTATAACCAAAACGAACTATTTTTAATTTAATTTGTCGCACATCAAAGATGAAGACAAGGAAATTTGTAACACTGTTGTAATGAAGTGCAAATAATGTTTCTGCAAAGACAACGAAAGCTAATTAGTATATGTAATTTGTAAATAAACTCCAAAAAGTGTTCTATAAGTATCAATCATCTTTTTGAGATGCTGCATGGAACTCAAAATTAGTCCCTTAATTTCATAATGACATTATCTTTTGTACATCTAGTACTAATAACAAATCATCTTGAGAAAAAAATAATAAATAAAAAAGAAGGGAGAACCACGATATACTGCCCATATACGAAAGGACACAAGTTAGGACAACATAGTACTTATTTGACATCATTCACAAAATCAATCCATAACATTATGGGAAGTGTTGCTTATTCCAGACATCGAAAAGAAATACACTTATTCTTGGTAAAGGATTTTCTATGCCCAAAAAGGATTTGCTCATCCCACATTACCCAACGGGGCAAAATAGAGATGATATTACTCAGTGGTGTAGCGTCCAGGATGATGCTGGTTTGCCTATTTGTCTGAATAGTTAAACAAGCCAATGACTCTGGCCTGATATTTCAGTGATATGTTCCTGGAGTAATTAATCAGCTTATTTTTTGGCCAAAGTTATCTAACTATGAGAAGGGAAGATGCAGTCTAAATGTATTTGAAAGGAACAAGAATGTCAAACCTTCAAAAACATGAGCTATGAGCTTTTTCCTGATTGCTTATCATGATCTCTCCAGGGATTTAGAGCTTCTCTAACGGCCTGAGCTTCGGGAGAATTCTCCCAAGCCCTCTTCTCCGACTCAAGAACTGTCACTTTGTCATCTGCTCAAATCCAAATATAAAGGCAAATAAGGATACAGACCAGAGTTATAATACTCTCTAAAAACCAAAAAATGAATACGAACTTGACAAAAGAAGCATATCGCAATTTCAGAAATTTAAGATGCTTAAAATGATAACCGAAGCTCATGATGTAACTGTATATGGCGAGGATGCATCCGGACTACCGTAGGAAAGCCCACCACTGCTAGAGACTCATTGGAGAATGTTCATTCATTTTCATTGGTCATATAATGAGGAGTACAGATACTCCACAAAATGAAAACTTTTGCGCACACACGCAGCTCAACATAGAAAACCAAAATCTAGGCAATATGTATCAATAACCAATACCATATACAATGTTATTCATCATAAAGGGAAGTCAACTGCAATTCTAATTCTTTTAATTTGATTTAATTTATTGATTTCAGTTGTTAACTTTACATTTTGCATTCCAAATCTTGAATAGAATATACTTAAACTCATAGTCTATAGAACACATGAAAACCCAACAAAAATGGAAACCCACGAATCGACTCACACAAAAAATTTCAGTAAAAGCATTTCATCATCTTCAAAGAGACGACAGTAGCATGAAATTGGGGCCTCGAGATTGATTTTGATTATTATTATTTTTTTCAACTTTTCTTATTTCAATACCTGGGAGCAATTCCTTGCTCCCAATCATAAAATCAATAAACTCCTATTTTGACCGTTTAGCCGAACTGTGCATATAAAATAAACCTAATCCTCCTTTAAGAACTCGCATACACAGAAAACAGTAGAAACTGAGTAATCAGCAGATTTAATTACAATACAAAATGGGGCTTTATTAATCCATTAAAACTGACAAGTAAACCACCGTAAAACAGATATGAATCTATCTGATTCAGAAGGGAAGAACTTGCATCAGTATCTCAATTTCAATTCAAACATGGGTCTGACAAGTAAACCACCATTAACATGTTAGAGAACGATAATTAAAAATCTGGAATGAGTAAAAAATCGAAAAAAACAGAGTGAGAAGGAGGGCTCTCACACAGAAGCCAGTTTTGATCATGAAGAATTCCATGGAACCCCCAATCGTGGCTGAAACTAATGCAATCTTCAAGTACCAATCTAGAAACTTCATTGTCTGCAACCCCAAATCAAAAGCAGTTTCAAGAATTTTAGTGGGGAAGGGTTGAAACAACTCTTGATGAACAATTATATTTAATTATTAATTTAGGAGGAAAGTTTCAATGCCAATCAATCCACTATAACAAGTCATATCATGTTGAGAAATGGGTTAGATTAGGGTTTAAGAGTTGTAATAAACACACGTGTTTTTTATTTTGACACTTTTATTACTGGTTGGTAGGGCACATTTTCTCCTCTTTGAAATCACATTGTATTGCTTTTGTTTGGGAGAATAGAAAAGATACTACAATAGAGCTTCCAATCATGGGCATAGAGAACTCCCCTACTCATATGCATGGCAAGATTGCTTATGATGTATTTAATGTACTTTATCGGAAGTGCACTAACGATGTTCCATATATAAGTACGATAGCAAGTTTCCAACTTTCTTATATTGTGCTCATATTTCTTATTTTAGTTTACTAGCCCATGTGCAAGGAAGGCTGCTTCGAGGACTGTTGAAATCTCGAGGACCTAACGGACTGTCCATTACATTCTGCTTCCAATTTGGTCTTCAGTTCTTCGAGATTGGCTCAACTCATAGAAGCCCAATTTTCTTCTTGGCTAGAACTAGATCCTTGTTCCTGACGAACCAATAAACTAAGCTTTAACCAAATGATGTAAAATAGGATTAAGGTTATTACAAAAGTTGCTCTTAGATTGATCGTAAAACTCAATATGAAGTCGTAGGTAGAGGGACCCATTATATAATATTGACGTTTGTTTCTTCTTTGTAGAGCTTAGCTCGTGTTCAGCTAATTGATTTTTAGCTTCATGACTTTCGTTTTGTAAGAGAGGGTGCCAATTGAGTTCATGGATTTCTCAAAATCAATTATAAGTCAATAAAATAATTTCATCTTCGAAACCCATTGGAAGGATACAATGTAGCAGGAATTATAGAGAAATGATCGAATTTGGTAGAATAAAGAGAGTACTATTTGGAATTAAATTCATGAATCATTAGAACTAAAAAAGTATTATAACAAAACTTCAACGGTTAGAAATCAATTATTTTTAATGACAATCGCACATGCAGTGATTTCCTACCGTACAATTCCTACTGCGCAAACTCAACTTGAGTGGAAGAACAAAAATAGAAACTACAACAACAAAAAGGGAGGAAATTGTCAATCAGTGTTATCTAATACTGCATACGAAAAAGAATGGCCTCAATAAGAAAAGCAAATGCTGTCCGATATATAAATAGTCGACCCAGAGAAACCAAACTAGCCTCCCCATCTATTAATTTTCCATGATTTTCTTAAATTGTTCCTTTGGCGCTGCAATTGGAAGACGAATAATCAGGACAAGCAAATGAAACGATGTCTTTCTACGGAAGCAAATGAAGCTCGTTTAATTTTCTTTACCTGGCAACCCTGTAAACCTCTCATATTGTTCATATGCCTGTCCAATGAACATATCAACTCCCGTGACAATTTGGGCTCCTGATTCTGCTGCTTCCCGCAGAAGTCTCGTGATTTTGGGAGTGTAAACAGCATTCAAAACAAGCATGTAATTAGCCAGAGCCTCCTGCAAAAGCAGAACATTTTGATAATATCCATCAACATAATATGATTCCGCAAGAAAAGTTTAAGTTATTCTAAAAGTTCTTGAATTTCAAACCAAATCATAGCGTTGATAGCATGATTTGTAAAGTGGAATGGACAGCATCAAACAGTATGCGCACGCGCGCGCGCACACAATAAAAAAAAAATAATAATAAAAAAATAAAAAAATAAAAAATAAAAGGACAAGAAGTTAAAATCTAGTTCATTTGTAATGTCTAATCTAGTCTAGTAGCTTGTACCAGACAAACCCATATAATAAAGGACCTAAGTGGACGAATAAAGAACACAACTAGACGCCTAACCTTGGAAATAGGTGTTTCATTGACCTTTGGATGCATCCCGATAGAAGTAGTATTTGCGAGTATCATTCCCTTTTCTGGACGAAAATTATCTAACTCAGCAAGAGACAAAGCCTGTCCTCCAACAAGGTCAGCAAGTTCTCTAGCTCGATCTTGACAAAGAGAAAATATTAAACTTTATGTTAGAAAATTGGCAAACCAGTATTAGCTTTAATTGGAATATACGAAGGCTAAAGCAAGAAGTGAAAAAATGAGGAATGCCGTAGAGAAAGCAGACCATATGTGCGATTAGCAATTAAAACTCTGGCACCCTTTTCTTTTGCACCGTAAGCAAGTGCCTTGCCTGCTCCACCAGCACCAATGACCACAAACAGTTTTCCAGCCAAGGGCGACCCTGTTCCCGTAGAGCCATTTTGCGAACCTGTATGACCATATAGCTGCAACACTAAGTTTCTACTCACGTTAAGCATTCTGTTAAGATAGTAAATCATAGAAGAAACCTAGAAGGCCATCCTCAATGGAAGAAATTGCACCAACGTAGTCTGTATTGCAGCCAAACAACTTCCCATCAGGACGCCTGACAACGCAATTAACTGCCCCTATTGACTGATAAGAAAAACACAAACGAATGGTACCTTAATGACAATGATAATCGTGATTGTTGTGTTGGTATAGGAGCATGACAATATGACACTATAATTACCTTCGCGACAGGATCAACTTCATCACAGCACGCAAGTGCCGCTTCCTTGTGAGGAATTGTCACGCTGTCGGATTTAATCTCGACATTTAGTAAATGAAAATGAATTTTTTTCTTTATAAATGTGCCATAAAGCTATACAGTAGAGGAGCATCAATACAATGCAATAAAAATGTTTCAAAGAAATTAAAAAGAAAGGGGGGAAAAGTCGAGTAAATTGGTTTGACGAGACTGTATATAGAAAAGGAAAAGGAAAATACATAAACTCAAACAGCACAAAGCAAAGAGAAAAATATTGCACACATAAACACCCACACGCAGGAGAGAGAGAGAGAGAGAGAGAGAGAGCAATTAAAGCATGTAAGAATAAGGAATGAGCAATACGTTGATCACTAAAAGAATTAACCATATTAGGCTTTAAGAGTTGACCTGAAGCCAGCAAAATCCATTGAGGAATATGTCCTGAAATTTTTTCACACGTTATATGAGGTGAGGCTGCAGCTAGACTGCCAGAGGAAAGCCCACAACCAATAGAAAAACTCATTGGAGAATATTAAATCATTTTTCATCAATCAATCAGTATCCAAATAGAGAGGGGTAACAAAAACTTTTGCTACACACAGCTTGACATAGAAAACCGAAACCTAAATATATTGACCAATAAGTAATGTCAGATACACTGCTCTTCAACATATAGGTAAGTTCAACTTGCAATAATAATTTCTTATTCGATTAGTATAATGATATCAGTTATTGATTATACGTTCACTCCCTAATCTTTCATGGAAAATACTTAATTCACAGGGAACCCACACATAAAAACCCGAAAAACTATGCTTTGACTGACAAACACAAGCTTTCTTTAAAAGCATTTCACTATCTTCAAACCGACAATGCAGCATGAAATTGGGTCCTCAAGATCGAACTTTTTATTTTCTTTTAACAACTTTTCTTATATCAATTTCTATGGCCCAATTTCATGCTGCCAAATATAGCACAATTTTTTTTTTTTTTTCACTGTTTAGCCAAACCCTGTAAATGAACTACCCGGAATTCCTTCTTAAGAAATTGCAGACACAGAAAATATAAAACTGATGCAAAATAGGGCTCTATTAATCCAGTAAAACTGACAAGTAAATGACCATACACATGTTAAAGAAAGATAATTAAAAATCTGAACTGAGTAGGAAATCGAAAAAAGTAGAGTAAGAAGAAGAGTTCTCACACAGAAGCTAGTTTTGATCATGAACAATTCCATGGAACCTCCAATCATGGTTGAGAACAATTAAAGAATGGACGAATTTCACACATAAGCACACAAAATAATTAGAACATTGAGAACGAACGGACGAGTGTTGAGTTCATCACCAAAAGAATTAACCATATTACGCTTTAAGAGTTGACCTGAAGCCAGCAAAATCCATAGAGGAATATGTCCTGAAAAATTTTTGAACGTCATCCACCAACAAATGGAGGTACACTCCATTAAAGCCAACTGATTTGAAAGCTTCATTGTATAATTTTGGAGATTTGCTGTGGCTTACAGGATTCCCAATAATCCCAAAAACTTTTGTATCAGGCTCCAACAGTCTAAAGTTGTACAAATTAACCAACTCCTCTATTGTCGGTTGCCCAGGAGCAGATACCTGTCCTGCCTCTAGACTACCAAACGTGAGATATCCACCAAATTTTGGACAGAGTATTCTTGACATCAACCCTCTCTCTCCCATTACCATAGCTATGATTGGTACCTGAAGATTAAATAGATATTTATCACGTATACTGAAAAGAATAACATTTGGAAGTACACATGATATTCCTATACACATTAACTTAATAAAACGCATTACAACTATAAAACCCTTTAGGATACTATAATGCCTCGATACAGACACATGTGTCCGACACGATACATGTCGAATACGTTGACATGCGATTTTTCAAAAAAGTATCGGCACAACATATCGACAACACGTTGATTAAATTCTTTAAAATTCTTCATTTATATAATATAAATTTAGTTTTACACTTGTTATTAATTTTTGTTGTTGAAATCTTTTAAATATAGTACATATTTGTTATTTACTATTAATTTTGAATTAAAATATATAATATTTTTAAATAAAAAGAAAAATATTTATAGTAGAGTGTCCAAGAAATATCAGCATCAACACGGACATGTGTCGGACACGGACACGCTACTTTAGTTGAAGTGTCCATGTTACAAAGTTAGGATACAAAGACTTGAAGAAATAGTACATTCAACCCATTATATACTGTTTTTCTTATTCTATTTTTTTCTTTTTGGTGTGTTGTGTTGGGGAGGAGGGTCGGGGAGGAGAAGATAACCATATGAATCTTATTATACAAAACTGCTTGGCTCGGGGAAAGAACTTATATTGCGAACTCACAAACTCTGAAGCTCCTTTACGATACTGGATCTTCATAGCACATTTTAAACCAGTTTGCATGAAAAAGTTTTATAAATCAATAATTAATAAAGCTTCTTACTTGGGAATGAACTGTTATCTGGAAAACACGTGCCACATCTGTGATATCCAAAGCTGTTGTTGCAAACTTTATTATGTCAGCTCCAGCAGCTTGAATTCTTGCAACCAGATTTCCCAGGTCCTCAATCGGTGGAGTGCTATCATAGTTGTGGGAAGAAATAATGACTTTGCATTTTCCAGGCTTATTTCCGTGCAAAAAATTGTTGAACTCATGTGCAGCCTTCACAAAGCTTCAGTATAAGTTTGTGTCGAGCTGCTCTCAATAGAATATAAGCACAAAAATATAAAAGACATCTGAAATCTTAGGATTATAAGCATAAAGCAAAATGTTGCAAACACTACATGCAATTTTCTAGCTTTTTGTTAGATACAACAAATTTTTACAGGACAACAAATGCCATAGGTTCTAAGAACTTGCTTCGTGCTAAGTTTCCTGTTGAAGTTGACAATTCTCACTAAAACAAATAGTTTTGTTCCCAACGAGGAGTGATGCGAGCACGTTGAACTCCGAGTCTATATTTTTGCTTTAATCATGAATGAGCTTACAAACATCCAACTTGGTCTCTTAATTAACACAGCTCCAAGTTTATAGAGAATAGAACTTGTCTTATTGTGTTGTTGAACTTCATCTAAAATGATTAATTGCACTGCTAGAATAATTATAATACATACATCGATAATATGAACGAAAAGGCACCTTAAGCTCAATGTCAATGTGATCAGCTCCCAACTCCATAGCTAGTTGAAGTGCCTTGAAACGACTTTTTTCATCACCAGCATATTGACCACCTTCCCATATTGGTCTTGCAAAAACATATGATCAGAAGTTTCCATAAAATGAATATTTTCCGTGGTTTATGTATAAGATCAATATGCAAGTCTCTGACAATGGCTCACAAGTGTTAAGGTCATCATGAGAAATAACATATGTAAGCCTTTACAAAGCAAAAGAGTGGTCATGAAAGGCATTCAAATATCACACATTACAATGAAAAGGAATGAAAGATGTTACGTAATTATTAACTGTGAAGTGCTAGGACACTTATTTACATAATGCCTCTCATCTGAGAGCAATAATCTAAGAAAACGAGCAAAAATAACAAACAATCACTCTCCTCTTTTTTATTTGAGGCCAAGACATACTCAAATTTTAGAAAATGCTTAGTCCCAAATCCTAATTTTTGGAGGATCAAGGTAGTAATTTCTGTGTTTCTTTACGCTTACAAATTTGGAATCCTCATACAGCACCCCGAATGCTGTATAACTTAGTGACAATAAATTTGAAGTAACATATAAAGGATAACTAGATTGATACTGACAGCAATATCAAAATATTGATCTCTATGATAGTCTAGATAGACATCTGTACAATTTATACCAGATAAAATGAAGTTACATACAATGTAGACATATAATTTTAAGAATGTGTCAGTTTGCTTCCATGTTTGTTCTAAGAAGAAAAAGAATGTGCATTCCCCCTATTGTTATAATTTTCTAAAAGGTTACTATCTTTCATATATAAATTTCTATAGAATCTCTGAACAAGATTTTCCTTCCCTAAAAAGAAAAAGTTCAACATTTAACTGATCCAAATCAATTTTTAAAGGTCAACATCCACAAAATTCTTGAAATTTAAATGTCAATCAGAGATCAAAGTTGTAGACAATGGATCTGTAATTGAAGTGCAAGAAAAACGCAGCACAGTCAAATCAAGAATGTTGCTATCACGGAAAAACTTAAGCTAATACAATTTTTTTCCATAGTTAAATTTCTTTCCTTTCACGACTTTTAGAACCGACTATAGTGCTATATTTTAGTTTCTTACTGTTTAAGTTTCCTTTCTTATTATTTTCTCTATTTCATAGACAAATTCTTGCATTCATGTCCAAGTTTTAGTTCTTTAACCAAAAGACCACATCCGGAAAGCTAAGATGTAATGCGGTAGTCATCCATATGTTCCAAAGGTCGCGAAAACAGAATTTCATAACATTCATATTAGAATTTCAAACATATATAGAACAAATTTTGACAGCTTAAAATAAGTGTCTAAGGACTCACTCAGACATCAGAGTTACCTTGACTTGTATCAACACTGATAGAATTGCTGAAAATTTTGGTGACTATCGCGTTTCATTGAATTTTCATCCAAAATGCAATAACTTAGTACAAGTACTTGAACAACTGAAACTAATTTATGATTGCAATGTTAGGATTGTCACTAAACTAGCACTTTTAACAAAATACGTAGTTTGCACAACCATAAAATAATAAAACTAGTCATTTCATTTGAATTTATCAATGTAACATCAGCCCTACTTTTTAGAACAACACACTTTCTGTACTTTGACTCAAGCGAGTTTTAGAATTTCAGTGTAAAACAACTTTTTAGATTTCCATCCAAGCCTTGACTTTTCCATCATTGGTTAAATTATAAAAATGTACTATTTTGGCAGCTAAATCTCAACCTGTATGTGAAGAGGGTGGGCAGAGGACAGACTTTGATCATTATTTCGATATCACTGCGAGGGTTGAAAATCTTCAAGTGATCCAATCTGATTTCTACGATATCGGCTCCCTTCGACTTAGCCTTGTGCATCAAATCCACCATTTGATCTACTGTGTCAGCCATTAATGGTGCGCATATCAAAGCTTGATTCCTCCTAATCCCCTCCCCACTTCCCATGGTTTTCAAACCAGATTCAACTGCCTGAAAAAATCCCACAATTCAAATCAATTTAAAAGCTGGTTTTTCTTAGTTGAGACTCAAGAACTAAAATGAAGTATCGGTAGATTTGATTGTTGGTATACTTTGAATTCTTTAGACTTTTATTAATAACTTTCTGTTCTCGATATTAATCGAATACCACAATCTAAAACTACAGGTATCAAATGGAATAAACGGGATGTCAAAACAGAAAAGAAAACCAAAACTTCCACCCAAAAAACTTTTGTTTGGGCAAGTTCGAAATTCAATTATTTATACAGGGACTTAAAAGAATCAAATAGATTCTTTTATTTTCTAGTAATAATCAGCAGACAAAATGTACCCTAACAACGCAAGCAAATTCGTTTGTCGAAAGCTTACAAATTCCATATGTAGCTATGCACGGACGGAAGTTGCTATAATTTGGCATATAAATGTCCAGTATTTAAGAGGGTGGCATATGTGTGGATGCTATATAGAACAAATGGATTGAATGAATGAAGAAGCCGAGAAGTCTTTGAGCCTGGCCAAACAGGTTTATGAGAAAAAGAAGGGGTACTTTTTAAAATAGCTTGGTCAAACGACCAATTTTTCATTTTGACCATTTCTTTTTTGTATTCACCACATTGGCCTATTGTCATTAAAAAGACAATTCTACCCTTACTCATGTTTAATAATTACAAAAGTATATCAATTGTTTAAAAGACAATAATACTCTTAATAGTTTAAATAAATTCTGTTACTTCCATACGTAAATTTCAAAATCAGTTTTGGTTATCAGTTTCTCCAATACAGTAAAAAAGAATTTTTTCCTTCCATCTGCTAAAATATTGAAATCTCCCAAAATTATCAAAGGTTCAAGAAAAAAACAATACTCACAGTCGGCACTGAAAATTGATAAGTGTAAATACGTATTTTGAATTTTGTTTTAGTTAAATCTACTATTTGAATCTGTAAATAATTATTTTGAGAAAGGCAGATGAATTTTACAGTATTTAAACACAGATTTATAATTTTTTTTATAGCAAAAACAACAAAAAAATTCATCTCTGCATGCATATATTTTACAGGAAAAATTTATAGGTGTCTGTAAAATAAATATTTAAACATTATTTCGTTGAAAAAGGGAAAAAATAAAAAATTCGAGCGTAAATTTCAGATGAAATGGACGAAAAAAGTTGGGCCAAATGTTTCCAGCCGGCTGTTCCCAGCCGGTTAGGCAGGCTGGAAAACAGCCGGCCCAGCTTCCTTTTTTTTTTTTTTCCCCTTCAGATTTTAGAATTTATTTGTTCATATATGTTTATGGAAATAAATATTAATGAATATTTAAATACTAATTGAAATAAATATTTTTGAAACAATTAAAATAATCAATGAATTATTTAAAGTATTAAATAAAATTAAATATGAAATGAACAATTTAAAAAATTATATATTAATTCCTTATTTTTAATTTGTGGTAGATATGGCATCAGCATGTGTCCCAATTTGTTACTTTGGTGAATTTCAAATGACTGAAAATATTCAGTGGGAATGGAAATAGACGAGTGAAGGAGATGGGGTTAAAGCAATTTTTATAACAAGGAGTACTTCGTTCGCAGAAATATACAGTGATATACAAAACATGCTTAACGTCGATCCCTCTCAGTACGATATGGAATTGAGATTTTTGTTTCATAAGCATTCAACCATTTCAATTCCATCTATGAAAGTTACTTCTGAAGTGGAAATGAAACATCTAATTAAATTGAATCAAGGCCGGAAGTCGACTCCTATTTGCGTAACTTTATTGGGGAAGAATGTCCACGAGGGGGAACACGAAGTTTCAAATGAAGAGAATCGTAATGTAAATGATGTT